>NW_027478177.1:250000-265000 GCF_051020975.1 Osmia lignaria lignaria | reverse complement strand
GCTTCGCTAAACAAGTTAAATGGTTAATAAGCGTCGAAAAAGCGAATACACACGCGACAAGACAAATCTAACGAGTAAAGGAACGCTCCGCTCCAAGATAAAAATGGTTGTTTACAATCAATACAGCGTTTCGGTACCCCTGATCGTAGTCTGAAACTGTGTAACAAAAGAGAGGAAAGCGAATGGTGAAGGAACTTCGAAGCCTCCGTGGCGTGGCTAGAACTTGTGATAAAAGTATGTTTGCAGCAATTATGCATGCTCCCGTTAAAACAGCATTTCAATGTCTCGCATGGCTTAAAGCTCTAGGAGGCTTCAACATTTAGAATACATACGGACTACTTCGTTTGTTAAAGATAAGCGAAGACCGCGCGACCATCGCTCGGTCGTCCAGTCCTCGAAAGTTTTGTTGCGTTCCAAAGAAGAGACAAATGGGGTTTACCCTTGCGCTAAGGGGAGAAGAAGAGAAAAGCAGTTGTTAAATCTAAGAGGTGTGTGGAGTACATCGCGTGTTGGTTAAAATTGTTAAATGAAGTATACGCGAAATGTTCTCTCGCTCTTGCTTTTCCTCTTGCTTCCGTGGCGCTCGAAAAGAAGGGATGATAAATAAAGAAACCTATTCGAAATCTCTTGTGGAACAAAAAATAATACGGACGGACGTTAAAATTGAACCGAGACGAAATGGATCGTCTTGCGAGTTGTCTTCGCTTTGAAATTGTTAAAAATTGATAAAAGCAATACGACGAAGCTGCAGTCCGCAAAATGTTTGAAGCAAAAAGGAAATAACACGAAAATTATGGGAACGTCGTGTCTCAACTTTTTTTTCCCTCTTGTGCTCGTTTCATCGAACGATAAATACAAACATTTTGAAACGAGAGAGGAGGAAAAATTGAATATGCGAAAGGTTGATTCACGCACAGTTTCTCTACGTGTTTGCTTTTTTGCTTCTTTTCGTTTATTTTTTTTTTTTTTGCATCGAGCATCATTATTCACCTTTCGATGAAACCAAAGAAATTGACGACCTCAGAGTAGGCGAGATTACCCGCTGAATTTAAGCATATTATTAAGCGGAGGAAAAGAAACTAACTAGGATTTCCTTAGTAGCGGCGAGCGAACAGGAATGAGCCCAGCACTGAATCCCGCGGTACCGCCGCTGGGAAATGTAGTGTTCAGGAGGATCCGTTTATCCCGAGACATCGAATTGCGTCCAAGTCCATCTTGAATGGGGCCATTTACCCATAGAGGGTGCCAGGCCCGTAGTGACCGGTACGCGTTTCGGGAGGATCTCTCCTTAGAGTCGGGTTGCTTGAGAGTGCAGCCCTAAGTGGGTGGTAAACTCCATCTAAGGCTAAATACGACCACGAGACCGATAGCGAACAAGTACCGTGAGGGAAAGTTGAAAAGAACTTTGAAGAGAGAGTTCAAGAGTACGTGAAACCGTTCAGGGGTAAACCTGAGAAACCCAAAAGATCGAATGGGGAGATTCATCGTCAGCAACGCTGGCTTCCGTTGGTGCGCGATGCCCCGGATGGACCTTCGGGTTCCATTAACGAGGGCACACCACCTTCGGCGAACGTTCCGGCGAGGTAGTCGTGCACTTCTCCCCTAGTGGAACGTCGTGACCCGTTGCGTGTCGGTCTACGGTACGAGGCGGAGCCTGTCCGTCACCTTAACGGTGTTCGTGACAGACCCTAGGTTGCCTGGCCGACTGCGCGACGGTACTCACACGGTATCGGGCCGCAACCAATCCATTTTCGAATGTGTGTGCGTCAGGACCGCCGCAAGCTAGGTTCAGTTATAATTACCCGGATGTACGGACTATGCGCCGTCCCCGGGTCTGGCCAGCTGTTAGCAGGAGGAGTCCTTGGACTGGCCAAGCTTTGAATTACCGGTCGGCGACGCTATTGCTTTGGGTACTCTCAGGACCCGTCTTGAAACACGGACCAAGGAGTCTAACATGTGCGCAAGTCATTGGGATATAAATAAACCTAAAGGCGAAATGAAAGTGAATGTCGTCCTCTGCGTCGACCTAGGGAGGATGGGCCTCGTTACGATTAGGCCTCGCACTCCCGGGGCGTCTCGTTCTCATTGCGAGAAGAGGCGCACCTAGAGCGTACACGTTGGGACCCGAAAGATGGTGAACTATGCCTGGTCAGGACGAAGTCAGGGGAAACCCTGATGGAGGTCCGTAGCGATTCTGACGTGCAAATCGATCGTCGGAACTGGGTATAGGGGCGAAAGACTAATCGAACCATCTAGTAGCTGGTTCCCTCCGAAGTTTCCCTCAGGATAGCTGGCACTCGCTCGAACGTTATTGCGAGTCTCATCTGGTAAAGCGAATGATTAGAGGCCTTGGGGCCGAAACGACCTCAACCTATTCTCAAACTTTAAATGGGTGAGATCTCTGGCTTGCTTGCATCAAATGAAGCCATGAGATTTTATTATTGGATCAGAGTGCCAAGTGGGCCAATTTTGGTAAGCAGAACTGGCGGTGTGGGATGAACCAAACGCAGAGTTAAGGCGCCTAAGTCGACGCTTATGGGATACCATGAAAGGCGTTGGTTGCTTAAGACAGCAGGACGGTGGTCATGGAAGTCGGAATCCGCTAAGGAGTGTGTAACAACTCACCTGCCGAAGCAACTAGCCCTGAAAATGGATGGCGCTGAAGCGTCGCGCCTATACTCCGCCGTCAGTGGCAAGTGGGGCTGGACAAAATTTGGTCCTCCATGAAGCCCTGACGAGTAGGAGGGTCGCGGCGGTGTGCGCAGAAGGGTCTGGGCGTGAGCCTGCCTGGAGCCGCCGTCGGTGCAGATCTTGGTGGTAGTAGCAAATACTCCAGCGAGGCCCTGGAGGACTGACGTGGAGAAGGGTTTCGTGTGAACAGCCGTTGCACACGAGTCAGTCGATCCTAAGCCCTAAGAGAAATCCTATGTAAATGAGGTGTCCTAAAGCTCTCAGTTAAAAAGCAACAACAAAACTGTTAAATATGGCTAAATCGAATTTATAAGAAGTAGTTGCAGAGATGCACACCCATTGGGCGAAAGGGAATCCGGTTCCTATTCCGGAACCCGGCAGCGGAACCGCATACCATTCGGGCCCTCGTAAGAGTGTTCGTCGGGGTAACCCAAAATGACCTGGAGACGCCGTCGGGAGATCTGGGAAGAGTTTTCTTTTCTGTATAAGCGTTCGAGTTCCCTGGAAACCTCTAGCAGGGAGATAGGGTTTGGAACGCGAAGAGCACCGCAGTTGCGGCGGTGTCTGGATCTTCCCCTCGGACCTTGAAAATCCAGGAGAGGGCCACGTGGAGGTGTCGCGCCGGTTCGTACCCATATCCGCAGCAGGTCTCCAAGGTGAAGAGCCTCTAGTCGATAGATTAATGTAGGTAAGGGAAGTCGGCAAATTGGATCCGTAACTTCGGAATAAGGATTGGCTCTGAGGAGCGGGGCGTGTCGGGCTTGGTCGGGAAGCGGGTCTGGCTGACGTGCCGGGCCTGGGCGAGGTGAACGGTTGGCGACTTCGGTCGCGTCCCGGGATCCGAGCTCGGTCCCGTGCCTTGGCCTCCCGCGGATCTTCCTTGCTGCGAGGCTTCCGTGGCGGTTAACGCCGTCGTGGTCGCTTCTTCGGCCGCCATTCAACGCTTAGCTCAGAACTGGCACGGACTAGGGGAATCCGACTGTCTAATTAAAACAAAGCATTGCGATGGCCCTCACGGGTGATGACGCAATGTGATTTCTGCCCAGTGCTCTGAATGTCAACGTGAAGAAATTCAAAAAAGCGCGGGTAAACGGCGGGAGTAACTATGACTCTCTTAATGGCGGCGTGACGTGTTTGTAAGTGCTCCGTCTTTAAATAAAGTTTTGAGTGGGTAAAAGTGAGTCCTGTGGTTAGAATTTAGTGCGATCGAGTAATATGATGGTCAGTGATCAGAATGATGTGCAGTAAGTGCCGTGGTTCTGTGAAACAACACTAAAATTCATGAAGAAGGTACAACTTGTGTGTCGAGCACGTGTTTGACACATGGTCTACAATCGAAACATTTTTTTCAATAATATACTGGTTAGAACTGTAAAATATTAGTACCAGCGTGCTCGTTAATTTTTGCGCTTTTGAATGATATATGTTTCTGATAATTGTAACTAAGGATTGGGTGAAATAAATAAGATAAACATTTCATGTGTAAAGAGTGCGGTGACGGCCATTACGCGGAGCCCTAGGACTAGTGGTGCCATCTATTTCAGTTAAAATTATCGACGTACTGTGGTCGATAACAGGTTACCATTGATACCATACATGATAACAACGGATGTTCTACGGTCGATAAGCTAGGGTAACGGCAGAAAGAAAAATTCTACCTTACCGACCTATCTTAGGTCGGTATTAGGTTACCATTTGAGAACTACTTACCTGGAGTAGATACCTGGAAGTAATTACATATTATCGATGAGTTACCAGTCTACATTAGATAATTATCGTACTTACCCTGTGAAGCCCGTTACCATCTGGTGCCGATATAAAAGAGTGCTATAATTACGACTATACTGGAAATTAATAATACTTACCACTATGTCCCGTCCGGGGGTGGTATCCTCCCCTAGTAAGAGTAAAAAACGTAGAGCCCTGACCTCGCCAGGAACAGTAACCTCGGACAGTTCTATGGAAATGGCTGATTCACCTGAAAAGAGAAAAGACAAATTACCTATTGAACTAAGAGAGTTTGAGGAGATAGACTTGGAAATTAAAAGTCATCTATATAATGTTAAGGTGTCGATACCAAGTAAAGAGCCTAAGAATCGCACACAAGCGGTTGATGATGCTGTGAATTTTCTTTGGAAGAGTTATGAGAGAGTAACAAGAGCGTATGTAGAAATTGCCTCGAAATGGAACGAATTTGAATCATTAAAAGAGCAATATTTCAACCGAATGAGTAAAGAAGATCAACCTAATATACGAGAAACAGTTGAAGAAGATATTAACAGAAAACTAATAAGCATAAAGGAGACAATTATAGAGGAAGTTAAAGAGGTAGTCCAAAATGAAATAAGTAAAACAATAAAACATCAGATGGAAGACATTACAAAGAGTACAAACACAATACACGAAGACCTCCGTAGCAACTTCAGGAACACAGTGTGTAGCGAAGTTAAAGAAGCTGTTAGCAAAGTCCAAGAGGTAATGCAGGCTTCAATACAAGGACCAAAACCTTCTTACTCTGCAATGGTAAAAACCGGTATTCCATTACGTAACATGGAGCTTTCTAACTCGAATAAGACAGACAATAGCATTGAATTTATGGTAATACCTATTAAAGAACATCCTAAAAACTATAAATCGGCCAGCGAGATTAAGAAAGCATTTAAAGATGCAATAAATCCTACGGAATTTAACTTAAGAGTAAACCATTTGATAACCTTAAATTCTCTTGCTATCAGGATTATTGCTAAAACAGTGAATTTAGACAAACTGCGGGAATCCGGAAAGCTTAAGGATTTAGGGTTGAAAATTAAAGATAAAGAAAAATTGAAACCGCGATTACTAATTAGGGATTTTCCTATAAGCATCGCATTTGCGAATATCGTAAAGACTATTGCTGAGGCAATAGGGTGCAATGAAGATGGCCTGGAATTACGGATCCTCACAGAGTTTGTTAACAAAAATAAGAGCTCCAAAAACGTTCTCATAGAGGTATCACCCCAAACCAGAATTAAATTGATGAAATACGGAAGAATTTATTTAAATTACGAATCTTGACGAATTGAGGACTATTTCAGGGTTCTGCAATGCTTTAAATGCCTAAAATTTAATCACCTAGCAAAAAATTGTACAGCCACAACGACAACATGTGGACATTGTGCGGGCGAGCATAATTCAAGGGAATGCAAACAAAAGGAAAAATCCAAGTGCGCCAACTGTGACAGACAGGGTTTAGTTGAGTCAAAACATTCAGCATTAAATTCGCAAATATGCCCTATTTTGATAAAAAGAATTAATGAATTAGCGCGGAGCACTGACTACGAGACGCAGCAACAATAGAGAGGCGTAGTGCTGCAACGGGGAAAGAAGGAGGGCTTGACAACCCGCCGGTACCTGAGAGGGTCCTTCTTGATAATATCCCCCTACAAACCGGCCACAAGTTAACACCCTGTGATGCCCAAATAAGTCGTCCAAATGCCCCGGTAGGGGCAATTTCCACTGGCAACAATTTATTAACAAATTTAAATAATAATGGGGGTATCTCTATGCCACCATACAGTGGACCACCAATATCTATTTCTTACCTTTCCTATAATATACCAAGTAGCTCTCGGTCTGCAGCAAATGTGAACTCTCAACAGCAGCAAAATGTATCTCAAAGCTTCAGGTGTGAGTTTTGCTCCAAGGATTTTAACTCGTTCCGGGGGCTAGGGGTGCACAAAGCCTCAGCACACAAAGAAATAATAAACAAAAATATCAATACTAATAGAAAAAAGCCTAGATGGCAAATAGAAGACATTAGAAGAATCGCAATAGCTGAGAAAACTGCACCTACGACAGCAAAGTTAAAAATTAATGAATATTTACATGAAAAAGTGCAACTCTTTCCACTGAGATCTATAGAAGCGGTGAAATCCCTGCGTAAGACAGCCAAATATAGAGAAACAGTGATGAATCTTTCAGAGAACCTGCAAACAGAAAATAACCCAGAAACTGTGGAAATCAGACAAGGAATCCTCCAAGAAAGAAATCCGGATACTTACTCTGACATACCTGAAGAGATAGTAGACATGAACTTATCGGAGAACAGGTACACGAACACTCACCTAGAAAGACCTGTTGAAAACCTAGAAGAGCATAATGAAAGGATACAAACAAATACAATAAATGAAAGGATTAATACGAATACTTACCTGGTGGAGACACAGCAACAAAATACATCCTGGTATTCAGAGGCCCTAAGATTCCTCAGGTCGGCGGAATGCGAAGATCAGGCGAAATATATCCTAGGCCAAGCAGTTGAAGATGTCAGACAGGAACGCGACCCTACAGACCACCTGAGGGAATGGTTCAACACTAACTTCGGAGTACCTGAAAATAAAAAGAGAAAAGTAATTAATGAGAATCAAGAAGGAAGACACTGGACGAAGAAACAAAAGAGGAAAATGGAATACGCTAAAATCCAGCAACTATGGAGGAAGAGCAAAGTTAAGGTAGCAAGGACGATTTTGGATGGGGAAACAGAAGCAGGGAATCAAGTATCTCTTCAGGACCAGGTAAAGTATTGGAAACCAATAATGGAAAAGAGGAACATTACTAGGATGGAGGAAGAAGACCTAAGGTATGAATTGGATAATAATACACCTGTAAAACCGATAACGTGTGAGGAGGTCCTGAGACTCCAGCCAAAAGCCGACACTGCCAGAGGAGCGGATGATATTTCACCGGATTGCTGGTTAAAGAAAGTACCCAACACAACTAAAGCAATTATTATGAATATTTTATTGTTTTCAGCGAAGATACCGAGCGAGTGGGCGAGAGCTAGAACAATCCTGATTCCGAAAGCGGGAGAGGTACAAGATCCGGCAAACTACAGGCCAATATCCATAGCCTCAGTGATAATAAGACATTTCCACAAGATACTAGCAGATAGATTGTACAAATCCCTAAAGCATGATGATAGACAACGAGGATTTATTAGAGCGGATGGAGTGGCAGAAATCATATTCATTCTTACAGCTATTCTTGAAAATGCGTGGAAACAGAAAAGGCAAGTTCATATGGCTTTTCTAGACATTAGAAAAGCATTCGACTCAGTATCACATAGTTCTATCATTAAGGTCTTAAGGAAGAAAGGAATAAAAAAGAAGCTTATAGATTATATCGAACAATTGTACAATAAGTCAGAACTGTTTATTGAAGTGAACGGAGAGAAATCAGAAACAATAAAACCGCAGCAAGGAGTCAGGCAGGGTGATCCCTTGTCACCTTTAATTTTTAATGCTGTCATGGATGAGGTTTTGGCAAATCTACCCCAGATAATAGGATTCGAATTACTTGACCTGATTATTAACGGACTTGCTTTTGCAGATGATCTCGTCTTGATTGCTAGCACTAAAGAAGGATTACAAACGCTCATAAATCTAGTATCAAGTGAAATGCAGAAACATGGTCTTGGTCTGGCACCAAACAAATGTAAATGTCTTTCATTAATACCCTCAGGAAAAGATAAGAAATTAAAAGTCATAGAACTAGCATGGTTTAAGATTGATGAGAAGACTATACCACAAATTGGTATGTTGGAAACTTGGAAACACCTAGGCGTCGAATTTTCAGTGCATGGACCGGTTAGAGGGAAACCTCCCTTAAGTGACTTGTTGGAAAAGGTAGATAGAGGACCATTAAAACCGCAACAAAGATTAACCATCCTAAGAATTTATATCATACCAAGATTCTTACACACCCTAGTCCTAGGAAAAACTAATTATGTAATGTTAAAACAACTAGACCGATTGATAAGGAAATATGTAAGATCATGGATGCACTTACCTAAAGATGTACCGATTGCCTATTTTCACGCGAAGGTCAGGGACGGAGGGCTTGGTATTATGGCGTTGTATACTAAAATCCCATTTCTAACAAAGACAAGAATAGAATCAATGAAAAATTCATCGTTGCCGCTAGCCAAGAGAATTATTGAACTTGATGGTATCAAAAAGAAATATAATTGGGCAAAAATACATGCAGACGAAGACGTAAAATGGAACCTTACTTTATATAGACAAACAGACGGTTTTGAGCTCAGGGAAACCTCAGCTGCAATCCCATCGCATAGCTGGGTGGTGGACGATCGAGTCACCATACCTGCCAGGGACTGGATTAAATATCACGCCATCAGAATTAATGCAATTCCATCTCTAATGAGGACTACTCGAGGAAACAGGAGAGAGACCCAGGATACCAGATGCAGAGCAGGATGTCAGACGGCAGAAACAACAGCACATATTATACAAGAATGTCACCGAACTCATGGAGGCAGAATCTTGAGACATGATAACATCGTAGGAAAACTAGCGGGAAACTTGATCGGCAAAGGGTATCAAACCATCACAGAGCCAAGAATTCCGACACAGGAAGGAATTAGAAAACCGGACATTATAGCATGCAAGGAGGGGCAAGCATTAATTTTGGATGTACAAATTGTTTCAGGATATAGGAACCTAAACGAGGCCCACGAGAAAAAGAAGAAATATTATGAAGCAAATAGGGACGTCAAGGCATATGTTGGAAACGTCTTTAATACTAACAGAGTAAGGGTATCAACGGTGACCATCTCGTGGAGAGGGATTTGGTCCAGTCAATCGTACACGTTACTAAAAGACCTAGGTTTCTCTAAGAACATAATGAAAGGACTAACAACCAGAGTCTTGCTTGGATCTTACCTAAATTTCTCAAGATTTATGAAGATGACGACAGTACGGATGCACCACCTATGGCCCTTCAGAAGACGATAAAGTGGACGTCAAACTGAATGCGCAAAGAAAAAAAAAAGAAAAAAAAGAAAAAAAGATAATACATGATTTAAATTAAATAAGTAAAATAAACATAGATTTACAATTAATAATCTTATACGTACCGGAAAAGATTGTAACCGTTGAAATGACTTTTAATCCGACCTGAAAGCCTGTAAAAGAAAACATTAATAACTAAATATATAGGTTATAGAGTTATAACTAATTGTTTTATACTTACTCGAGAAAAATGTAAGCGTGTAAGAGAGAGCCAATCCGAGTTGAGAACCTGTAACAAAAAATATATGTAATTAATAATTGAGACATATATGTACAACTGATAGTCATATTCTTACCTGAAAAGATTTGATTGTTGAAGAGGTGGTTAATCCGACTCGAAAAACTGTAAAAGAAAGCATAAATAATCAACAATCAGGATTTGGATTTGTAGTCGATTGCTTTTTACTTATCTGAGTGGATTATAGTGGATGAAGAGGGGGATAATCCGAGTTGAGAACCTGTAACAGAAAACATGATTGATTAACGATTAAGATATTGCCTTATAAATAATAATCTTATAGTTACCTGGAATGATCGTAGCTATTGAAGATAGAGCTGTAATTAATTTACTATCCTAATCTGACCTGAACACCTGTGAAAGCACTCGCTGAAGATGTGGCAAATCTGAGTTGAGAACCTGTAACAGAAAGCATGATCGATTAATAAGTCTGTATCCTGATTGTTGATATAAGATATAAAGTTATGACTGGTAGTTGTAGATGTAACCAAAAATAATGTAACCGTAGAAATGATTGTTATATTGCCCTGAGAGCATGTAAAGGAATACAGGATTACTTAATATTTAGTGTTAACACATTTCTAAGTACTGATAGTAAATTAAAGCATACTCACCTGTAAATAGCAAATAACATTATAACATAGGATATGTAATTATGAGTAGCTACCTGGTTACCTTCTGTTCTTATTTCCACTAAGTACCGCATATAGATAATAATTACCGTTTATTTTAATTACCACATACTCTTGATAGTATGTCATTTATCTTTGGTATCTTTTTCCTTTATATGGTTGCGTTTCTTGCCTTTTTCTTCTATATTCATTTTTCTTTATTTTTCTTTATTTTAACCGCAGAAAGATCTTTTTAGTTACTTCTTCTATATGCGGACTATTATTATTATTGTCAGACTATGTTACTTTCTATAGTCTTGTTTTACTTTTCCTATTTCGTACTTCTACTATTATTGTAACCGTCTCCATGCGGAATCATGGATAATATGTTTACTTCAATAAACACTTAAATAGCCAAATGCCTCGTCATCTAATTAGTGACGCGCATGAATGGATTAACGAGATTCCCTTCTGTCCCTATCTACTGGGGGGATCCGCCATCTTGGTTTTGTCGAGGACTGACGCGCTTCACGTCGCTCCGCGATATTTTCAAGTTTTTAGTGGAAATCTTCTCAGGAAAATTACTTCCTGTGTTTCTAAGTGTGTATTTAGTGCCAGTGAATAATCAGAGACATAAGGTTTAGTGCAAAACCGAGTCAGTGCGGAGAAAAGTGGGAAAAACCGAGACGGGCGTGGTTCGCCTGACCTGTCACCGGCTCCACCCAACTTCAGCCTGTCTCTGCCTAGCTGACTGAGATTCCACGTGTGCCTGCTACACTTAAAGGATTGGAGAAGTCTCCGGATTGCATAAATCTGCTAGAGACCCCGATCGAGGTAAGTTTATAGAAAATAAATACTAATAAATAGCTTCTGTAAGATTACAGGTTAGTCCGCCATATTGTCCGCCATATTGTCGGCCATATTGTCGGCCATATTGGCACGCCGCACCGAAGCGCCACCTGCCTACTCTTGAGTGAAACTTGGCTGACGCCATCTTGCGGACCAGGACGAGAGACCTACCCAACGCCAACTCGGGCGCGCGGGAAAATATGAATGGTGACGAGGATACCACCGACGCAGAAATGATGGTCGTCACCCGCAGAAAAAAATATGTCCGAAAACGGGGAATGTCATCGGACACAGACCAGGAGCCGCCGCCAAAGAAAAACGAAGGTGAAAACGCAGCAGCTCCATCTGTAGTAGCAGTTGTTCCTCCCAGCAAATCGCCCAGCAGCGACAATGAAAAGGACGGTGAGGGTACCCATAACCCCAGAGGCCTGGTTTTCCAAATCAAGGATAAAGCAGAGGTATTGCAGAGGAAAATCCTGGCAGTCCTCTCGCCGGAATATGGAATCGAACCTTCTACAGGTAAGTATATTCTGGCAAAAATTAACAAACTACAGAGCCTGCTGCAGGAATCGTTGCTGCTAAACAGCAACCTAGAAGGTCAGGTTGCGGCTCTCCGCAACCAAAACACACAGCAGAGGCGGGAAATGACAGAAGCGGGAAGGAACCTTACCGCGACGCCACTGCAGCAGAAACAGAAAACGACGTACGCGGAACGTCTAGGTATAAAGTCAAAAACAGCGGAGCTCTCCAATCAAAAACAAAACCCGCCGAACGTCGTCATCATCCGCCCGAAGGACGCCACACAATACAAGGACAGTGAGGCAACGAAGCAGGCCATAGTAACACTTGTGTCGCCGAAAAAGGAGAACCTGCAAGTAAAGAACGTCAGGCGCGTGCAGGGAAACGGCATCGCCGTAGAGACAGCCACAACGAGGAACATGGAGGCGTTCATTAATAATGAGAAACTAAAGGCTGCAGGTTTCTCGGTCGACGTTCCAGCAAAGAGAAACCCTCGAATCATAATCTATGGTGTGCCGAGGAAAGACGACGACGAAATAATTCAGGCCATAGTGGAGCAGAACCTGGACCAACAGGAAGCAAGCAAATACAAACAGCAAATGAAAATAGCGTTCAAAACGGGGAATAAAAATAATAAAGAAAACTGCAACATAGTACTGGAAACTTCAAAGGAAGTTCGAAATTTGCTGGTAAAGAAGGAACGCCTGTACCTAATGTGGCAGTGCTGCCAGGTGCAGGACTTCATCGCAGCCACGAGATGCTACAAATGCCAAAGCTTCGGACACACGACTAAATTCTGCAGGGCAGAAAAGGACATTTGTGGTCACTGCGCCAACGCTGGACACAGCTACAAAGATTGCCCAAACAAGGACAAACAGCCCTCTTGCGTCAACTGCAAAAAAACGGGAAAGCAACACACGCACAGCGTAACAGATAAGGACTGCCCGTCGCACGTCGCAGCAATTAATCAGGTCCTGTCTAGAACTGACTATGGACATTAATACACACCCACCGCGAAACCGGACCGCGCAGGCCGCGCCCGCAACAACCACCACGGGAATTAGAGTACTGCAACTGAACGCCCAGCGCTCAGCTGCAGTGATGGGTGAGGTACGTCAGCTCGTAACGGAAAAGCACCTGGACGTACTGTTATTACAAGAACCATACGTCCGGCAGCACGGTACGAGCTATACCATCGGCGGATTAGGGTCCGGAGCGAGAGTTGCAGCCACACGGTCGCACTCTCCAGGAGCTGCCGTCGTGGTGTGCAACTCGAGCTTCGATGCAGTGTACGTCTCGCAACTCAGCACAACCCACTGCGTATGCGTGGAAGTGTTGACCCCCGACTTCTCGTTTTACGCCGTCTCGTGCTATTTTCAGTATAGCGACGAAATCGAGGAGCATCTCAAGCATCTTGAGGTGGTGTTTCGCTCACTAAGGGGGAAGAGACTGCTAGTTTCGTTAGACGCTAATGCACGGTCGTCACTCTGGGGTCCCCAGAGCACCGACGATAGAGGCGCCCTGTTCGAGGGGCTCATCCGGGCATTTAGCATGGAAGTTGTGAATGACACTTCGCAGCCACCGACTTATTGGACGCCCAGGGGCTCGTCGTTCATCGATGTAACCCTGGCGTCGCCGTCCATGCTACACTTCATCAGAAGTTGGAGAGTCAGGTGTGACTGGGCGAACAGTGATCACAATGCCGTGGACATCGGACTGAGGGTGTCGAAAGCCACCGCGGTTGAACGGTGTACTGCGAGCACTCGGTTCGACACTCGTCGAGCCGATTGGGAGCTGTACGCCGGAAAACTGGCCGACCTCGCTGGATCGAGGCTAGAACACCTGCAACTCGAGTCCGCGGAAGACGTCGAAAATATGGCGGCGGCGCTCACGGGAGTCATCAGTGACTCCTGCAGCGCGTCAATGCCAAGGAAGCGCATCTTTAGGAAATCCAACCCGTGGTGGACAAAGGAGCTAACACGGCTCAAAAAGAATGTATACAAGCTGCGACGTGCCTTCCAGCAGGAACTGGACGAACCAACCCGAAATCGGAAGCAGAAAGAGTATCGCGACACGCTACGAAGTTATAACAAGAGCGTGAAACGTATGAAGCGGGAAAGCTGGCACAAATTCGTGACAGCCAACGGTAACAATCAACCATGGGGAACGGTCTACAAACTGCAGGCTAAGAAGATGAGCGTCGAAGGGGTGTTGAGCACCCTACAACGCGGGAACGAACACACCACAAGCCTGCAAGAAACTACGAGATTGTTGCTAGACGCACACGTCCCAAACGACTGCGAAGAACAGGACACACCCGCGCAACGCGACGTTAGGGAAGGCGCAAAACACGCACCGGACACGGAGGACACCCCACCCCTCTCGGAGGAAGAGGTTGCAGCAGCCGCAAGGACGTTCAAGAACAACAAGGCACCAGGGCCGGACCTCATCGAGGTCCGTGCACTCAAGGTTGCGGTAAATACCATCCCCGAACAAATAGTGCGACTCTACAACGGATGTCTTCGATGGGGTGTATTTCCGTCAGCATGGAAAGAGGGCTCCCTCCGAATCCTCCTGAAGGGGGAGGACAAGGACGAAAGGGACCCAAAATCATATAGGCCTATCTGTCTCCTCTCCGTCGTAGGAAAGCTCTTCGAGAAGCTTCTGAAGAAGCGGCTACACCAGACGTCGTTGGCGCCGGGAAGGATCTCCGGCCGACAGTTCGGGTTCATCCCCGGAAAGTCGACGGAAGACGCAATCGTAGAGCTGCGTCGCGCTGTCGATGCCTCCCAGCATCGATACGTGACGGCGCTGCTCTTCGACATCTCTGGTGCCTTTGACAACGTTTGGTGGCCGTTGGTTTTGAAAATGCTGAAGGAGAAAGGCTGCCCGCAAAACGTTTTGAAGGTAATGCGGAGCTATTTTAGTGATCGGAAAGTTCTCATCAAAGTTGCGTCAGGAAAGGTATCCAAGCAGGCCACGAGAGGGTGCCCACAGGGCTCCGTTCTCGGTCCGGACTGCTGGAACCTCATGTTCGATGGACTCATCGCGCTACTAGAGTCACTGGGCTTCACTGTGATCGCCTACGCCGACGACCTTCTCGTCGTCGTATGCGGAGACAGTAGACGGGAACTAGAGACGATAGGTCAGCGCGTCGTGGACATCATTTTAGAGTGGTGTTCTTCGGCCAAACTCGAGATTTCGGCCCGCAAAACTGAGGCAATCGTGCTCAGGAGCGGCTGGA
>NW_027478177.1:242500-245000 GCF_051020975.1 Osmia lignaria lignaria | reverse complement strand
AGTTCGTTATTTTGGCTAAACGGAGCGAAAATCTGCATTTATACCATCACGGACGTTAGTTTAATAGCGTTTAACGATCGATCCACGGTACAGAATGCAAAAATATGATTGTTAAAATTTTCGACTAATCGGTTCTAAGAGGCGAAGCAATACGCCGCTGGGACTTTGAAATATTTCGGAGCGCACCTAAAGTTCGTTGTTTTGGCTAAACGGAGCGAAAATCTGCATTTATACCATCACGGACGTTAGTTTAATAGCGTTTAACGATCGATCCACGGTACAGAATGCAAAAATATGATTGTTAAAATTTTCGACTAATCGGTTCTAAGAGGCGAAGCAATACGCCGCTGGGACTTTGAAATATTTCGGAGCGCACCTAAAGTTCGTTATTTTGGCTAAACGGAGCGAAAATCTGCATTTATACCATCACGGACGTTAGTTTAATAGCGTTTAACGATGGATCCACGGTACAGAATGCAAAAATATGATTGTTAAAATTTTCGACTTATCGGTTCTGGATCACTGAAAAATCAAAAAAAATTATTAATTTTGATTAATTAAATTACATATGTAGTTTTATATTGTTATAGTCTCGTATTTGTTAATGTTTTGTCGTAAGAAAATGCAAAAATATCGTTTTAATGTTTTCGTCTCATCGGTTCTGGATCGCTGAAAAATCAAAAAAAAATATTAATTTTGATTAATTAAATTACAAATGGAGTTTTATATTGCTATAGTCGCTTATTTGTTAATGTTTTACCGTAAGAAAATGCAAAAATATCGTTTTAATATTTTCATCTCATCGGTTCTGGGCGGTTTTAAAATTTTTTAAAATATTAATTAAACCCATGATTTACATGAGAATGTGAATTTATTATGTCCTGCATGTTAATTTATTAATTTTCATGTATAGAACGTTATAAAATGAAAGGATATGTTCGACGATATTTTCAGTCTAAGTTTTACCGTGCCGGCGGGATGGTACGCTCTCACGGCGGTTTGCACAGGCATACGCCTGGGCGTAAGCCCATGCGTCGCCGACCTAGCGGCCGGCCGTTCGGTATTTATAGGAAGGCACTTTCGGTTCGCTCGGACCGGTCGGGAGTAGCGTCGAGCGTGTGGCTCTTTTATGACTTCGGTTGAAAAGCAGTCTACCGCTCCTCGAGAATATACTTTCTCGACTATTCTCGTTCCGGTTTTCCGTTGCGGATTATTATTAATCTCCACACAGCATTACCACGGGTCGGTGTCTAAGACCGAATGGCCCATATGTGGTGAGCCTTGTAATATAAGGCTGGTGACCTGTATGCACTTATAAATGTTGCATACTTGTACAAACTGAGCATCAACTGTCTGTAACCAAAATTTGTTAAAACTGAAAAAGTTATAAGATTGTATAAAATTTTTGAACCAAGAAAGTAGTGTTAGACGAAAATTCGTTCTATCACTTTTAGAAGGGAGACTGTTTGGAAATATTTAAAGTATAAAATACACAAAAGTCCACTGAATTATGAACAAAATTACGTCCCTGAATTTAAGAAAAGTCAAGAGGTGTCAGAAATAAAATCCTCTCTGATACGTTCAGAGAGGAAAATAAGTATGGAGAGAGGAGTAAAAATGAAAGAAGTTTTAAGGCTGGGGAAACTTCTAAAGGAGAGAGATTCCAACATATCTAATATGTACATTTAAAGCAAGTCCAAGGAACTCTCTCCGTTAATGTTTGAAAAGGTGTGTGCAGATGGAGGAGAAATGTATAAAGTACAGAGACGAGGTTGGTGGGCCCGCTCTAATGATAAAGATTATAAAATTTGGTGGCAAAATGACCAGCATGATCACTGTACGCGCTTTCTCGATTTGTATAGCATGCCACTGTCCGCGCTATCTTTTATTATATTGTCCAGCGTGTGTGGTCTACGTGCTTGCACGATGGATGCACGGCGTGAAAGTGATTTTCGTGCTTTATGAGAGGAGGAGGAGAATATTTGGCCTCTATAAGAGGTACAAAATTTATGAAATGTGTGTTACATACAAAAGAGAAATGGCTTAACGTCGATCGGTCTTACAGGGAGGGCCGACGACGAAAATTTAAATTTACAATAATAACTAAGCTCCCTGGTTGATCCTGCCAGTAGTCATATGCTTGTCTCAAAGATTAAGCCATGCATGTCTAAGTACATACCGAATTAAGGTGAAACCGCGAATGGCTCATTAAATCAGTTTTGGTTTCTTAGATCGTACAAAACATTACTTGGATAACTGTGGTAATTCTAGAGCTAATACATGCAAACCAGAATTCCACCCAGAGATGGGAGGAATGCTTTTATTAGATCAAAACCAATCGGTGGCGGACGGCTTGTCCGTTCGTCCATCGTCGGCTTTGGTGACTCTGAATAACTTTGTGCTGATCGTATGGTCATCTAGCACCGACGACGGATCTTTCAAATGTCTGCCTTATCAACTGTCGATGGTAGGTTCTACGCCTACCATGGTTGTAACGGGT
>NW_027478177.1:237500-240000 GCF_051020975.1 Osmia lignaria lignaria | reverse complement strand
GATCGAGATTCCTCTTTCGAGAGGGAGAGAGAGGTACTTGCGGGTAACCTGGAATCTACGAAACACGCACCGTGGTAAGATTCGTGCGTCCGCCTGATCGATGTGTGTTGTTTACGGACCGGCTGAGAAGCGACGATAGCGAGTCTTTGAAAAACTATGTGTCCATTAGTTAGACCGATCGTCGCCGGCCGTGTGTCTGTTCGAATCTCGCAACCCACGATTCAGCGACAGGACGCGCGCTCGCATTCCTTGTGTGCGTTCGTACTTTTCAAGGTTTTTAAATGTACTTTACGCCCGACCGTCGAGAGGAGCGTGCCACTGGGCGTTTCTCCGACGGTTTCCGTCCTTGGACGCGATCGTGTCGTCAACGATCGAACAAACAAACAAATACGTTGGCGACGCCCGAATTCGCTCTCCCGCACGCGCCGGGTGGGAGAGTGATGTGGGTATCGAATGTGATGCGTGTTAATAATGAAAATAACACTCTAAAGATCTAAAGAGTTTGAAATACAAAATTTTACGATTACCCTGAACGGTGGATCACTTGGCTCGTGGGTCGATGAAGAACGCAGCTAATTGCGCGTCAACGTGTGAACTGCAGGACACATGAACATCGACATTTCGAACGCACATTGCGGTCCACGGATACAATTCCTGGACCACGCCTGGCTGAGGGTCGTTTTCTTAACAAAAGACTGCTTGCGTTTGCTTCTCGAAAAAAGAGTAATTCATTTCTTTCTAAACATCTCGCCGTCGTTCAACGAAAGTAGAACGTTTCGGAGCGGGATTATCGAACGAAATTGAAAGAATGAATGAACGATAAACAAAGAAAGAGTCGCAACGTACGAGCGATAGTTGGGCAGTTCGTCGGCGTTTGTCGTGGAAACGATGTGACGAAAATCGCAACCGATACACTAAATGCAGGCCGTTAAAGGAGAGAAACAAATTTCGAAATATCTCTTCGAACTAGCGCAAGTGCGTCACGGCGCGCGAGTCGTTCGTTAAAATTTATAAACGACCGCCCGTGAAAGCACCGAGTTCTCGGAAGATAATCTATAAAGATTCTCCATCCTGCTGGAAGTTATCGGATCGGCGCGATTGTTCACTTGTAGAAATCCACGCTCCCGACGTTGCCAGAAACGATATTTACGAAAGGTGTGTCAAAAATAAACGAAAGAAGCTCTCCTATAAATTTAGAAAAAGCAAACGAGTGAAATGTTTGAGATGATAATTTGCTGAAATGCAAGCTCGAATAGCCCCAGGGTTTCGAATGATTCCCCGCGCTTTATACATCTCTCTGTTTACAAACGGTGTATAAATGAAAGATCGCTTCAGATGGGTCGTCGCTGTTTGACGCGCGATGCTGTTCCTTTTTTTTTGTCTGTCTGTGCGTTTAGCTTCGCTAAACAAGTTAAATGGTTAAAAAGCGTCGAAAAAGCGAATACACACGCGACAAGACAAATCTAACGAGTAAAGGAACGCTCCGCTCCAAGATAAAAATGGTTGTTTACAATCAATACAGCGTTTCGGTACCCCTGATCGTAGTCTGAAACTGTGTAACAAAAGAGAGGAAAGCGAATGGTGAAGGAACTTCGAAGCCTCCGTGGCGTGGCTAGAACTTGTGATAAAAGTATGTTTGCAGCAATTATGCATGCTCCCGTTAAAACAGCATTTCAATGTCTCGCATGGCTTAAAGCTCTAGGAGGCTTCAACATTTAGAATACATACGGACTACTTCGTTTGTTAAAGATAAGCGAAGACCGCGCGACCATCGCTCGGTCGTCCAGTCCTCGAAAGTTTTGTTGCGTTCCAAAGAAGAGACAAATGGGGTTTACCCTTGCGCTAAGGGGAGAAGAAGAGAAAAGCAGTTGTTAAATCTAAGAGGTGTGTGGAGTACATCGCGTGTTGGTTAAAATTGTTAAATGAAGCATACGCGAAATGTTCTCTCGCTCTTGCTTTTCCTCTTGCTTCCGTGGCGCTCGAAAAGAAGGGATGATAAATAAAGAAACCTATTCGAAATCTCTTGTGGAACAAAAAATAATACGGACGGACGTTAAAATTGAACCGAGACGAAATGGATCGTCTTGCGAGTTGTCTTCGCTTTGAAATTGTTAAAAATTGATAAAAGCAATACGACGAAGCTGCAGTCCGCAAAATGTTTGAAGCAAAAAGGAAATAACACGAAAATTATGGGAACGTCGTGTCTCAACTTTTTTTTCCCTCTTGTGCTCGTTTCATCGAACGATAAATACAAACATTTTGAAACGAGAGAGGAGGAAAAATTGAATATGCGAAAGGTTGATTCACGCACAGTTTCTCTACGTGTTTGCTTTTTTGCTTCTTTTCGTTTATTTTTTTTTTTTTTGCATCGAGCATCATTATTCACCTTTCGATGAAACCAAAGAAATTGACGACCTCAGAGTAGGCGAGATTACCCGCTGAATTTAAGCATATTATTAAGCGGAGGAAAAGAAACTAACTAGGATTTCCTTAGTAGCGG
>NW_027478177.1:215000-217500 GCF_051020975.1 Osmia lignaria lignaria | reverse complement strand
TTGTTAAAATTTTCGACTAATCGGTTCTAAGAGGCGAAGCAATACGCCGCTGGGACTTTGAAATATTTCGGAGCGCACCTAAAGTTCGTTATTTTGGCTAAACGGAGCGAAAATCTGCATTTATACCATCACGGACGTCAGTTCAATAGCGTTTAACGATCGATCCACGGTACAGAATGCAAAAATATGATTGTTAAAATTTTCGACTAATCGGTTCTAAGAGGCGAAGCAATACGCCGCTGGGACTTTGAAATATTTCGGAGCGCACCTAAAGTTCGTTATTTTGGCTAAACGGAGCGAAAATCTGCATTTATACCATCACGGACGTTAGTTTAATAGCGTTTAACGATGGATCCACGGTACAGAATGCAAAAATATGATTGT
The DNA here is from genome assembly GCF_051020975.1 of Osmia lignaria lignaria. Lineage (NCBI taxonomy): Eukaryota > Metazoa > Arthropoda > Insecta > Hymenoptera > Megachilidae > Osmia > Osmia lignaria. The sequence goes on along the minus strand of NW_027478177.1, from coordinate 217,116 downwards.
TAAAATTTTCGACTAATCGGTTCTAAGAGGCGAAGCAATACGCCGCTGGGACTTTGAAATATTTCGGAGCGCACCTAAAGTTCGTTATTTTGGCTAAACGGAGCGAAAATCTGCATTTATACCATCACGGACGTTAGTTTAATAGCGTTTAACGATCGATCCACGGTACAGAATGCAAAAATATGATTGTTAAAATTTTCGACTAATCGGTTCTAAGAGGCGAAGCAATACGCCGCTGGGACTTTGAAATATTTCGGAGCGCACCTAAAGTTCGTTATTTTGGCTAAACGGACCGAAAATCTGCATTTATACCATCACGGACGTTAGTTTAATAGCGTTTAACGATCGATCCACGGTACAGAATGCAAAAATATGATTGTTAAAATTTTCGACTAATCGGTTCTAAGAGGCGAAGCAATACGCCGCTGGGACTTTGAAATATTTCGGAGCGCACCTAAAGTTCGTTATTTTGGCTAAACGGAGCGAAAATCTGCATTTATACCATCACGGACGTTAGTTCAATAGCGTTTAACGATCGATCCACGGTACAGAATGCAAAAATATGATTGTTAAAATTTTCGACTAATCGGTTCTAAGAGGCGAAGCAATACGCCGCTGGGACTTTGAAATATTTCGGAGCGCACCTAAAGTTCGTTATTTTGGCTAAACGGACCGAAAATCTGCATTTATACCATCACGGACGTTAGTTTAATAGCGTTTAACGATCGATCCACGGTACAGAATGCAAAAATATGATTGTTAAAATTTTCGACTAATCGGTTCTAAGAGGCGAAGCAATACGCCGCTGGGACTTTGAAATATTTCGGAGCGCACCTAAAGTTCGTTATTTTGGCTAAACGGAGCGAAAATCTGCATTTATACCATCACGGACGTTAGTTCAATAGCGTTTAACGATCGATCCACGGTACAGAATGCAAAAATATGATTGTTAAAATTTTCGACTAATCGGTTCTAAGAGGCGAAGCAATACGCCGCTGGGACTTTGAAATATTTCGGAGCGCACCTAAAGTTCGTTATTTTGGCTAAACGGAGCGAAAATCTGCATTTATACCATCACGGACGTTAGTTTAATAGCGTTTAACGATGGATCCACGGTACAGAATGCAAAAATATGATTGTTAAAATTTTCGACTAATCGGTTCTAAGAGGCGAAGCAATACGCCGCTGGGACTTTGAAATATTTCGGAGCGCACCTAAAGTTCGTTATTTTGGCTAAACGGAGCGAAAATCTGCATTTATACCATCACGGACGTTAGTTCAATAGCGTTTAACGATCGATCCACGGTACAGAATGCAAAAATATGATTGTTAAAATTTTCGACTAATCGGTTCTAAGAGGCGAAGCAATACGCCGCTGGGACTTTGAAATATTTCGGAGCGCACCTAAAGTTCGGTATTTTGGCTAAACGGAGCGAAAATCTGCATTTATACCATCACGGACGTTAGTTTAATAGCGTTTAACGATGGATCCACGGTACAGAATGCAAAAATATGATTGTTAAAATTTTCGACTAATCGGTTCTAAGAGGCGAAGCAATACGCCGCTGGGACTTTGAAATATTTCGGAGCGCACCTAAAGTTCGTTATTTTGGCTAAACGGAGCGAAAATCTGCATTTATACCATCACGGACGCTAGTTTAATAGCGTTTAACGATCGATCCACGGTACAGAATGCAAAAATATGATTGTTAAAATTTTCGACTAATCGGTTCTAAGAGGCGAAGCAATACGCCGCTGGCACTTTGAAATATTTCGGAGCGCACCTAAAGTTCGTTATTTTGGCTAAACGGAGCGAAAATCTGCATTTATACCATCACGGACGTTAGTTTAATAGCGTTTAACGATGGATCCACGGTACAGAATGCAAAAATATGATTGTTAAAATTTTCGACTTATCGGTTCTGGATCACTGAAAAATCAAAAAAAATTATTAATTTTGATTAATTAAATTACATATGTAGTTTTATATTGTTATAGTCTCGTATTTGTTAATGTTTTGTCGTAAGAAAATGCAAAAATATCGTTTTAATGTTTTCGTCTCATCGGTTCTGGATCGCTGAAAAATCAAAAAAAAATATTAATTTTGATTAATTAA
>NW_027478177.1:197500-200000 GCF_051020975.1 Osmia lignaria lignaria | reverse complement strand
CAAAAATATGATTGTTAAAATTTTCGACTAATCGGTTCTAAGAGGCGAAGCAATACGCCGCTGGGACTTTGAAATATTTCGGAGCGCACCTAAAGTTCGGTATTTTGGCTAAACGGAGCGAAAATCTGCATTTATACCATCACGGACGTTAGTTTAATAGCGTTTAACGATGGATCCACGGTACAGAATGCAAAAATATGATTGTTAAAATTTTCGACTAATCGGTTCTAAGAGGCGAAGCAATACGCCGCTGGGACTTTGAAATATTTCGGAGCGCACCTAAAGTTCGTTATTTTGGCTAAACGGAGCGAAAATCTGCATTTATACCATCACGGACGCTAGTTTAATAGCGTTTAACGATCGATCCACGGTACAGAATGCAAAAATATGATTGTTAAAATTTTCGACTAATCGGTTCTAAGAGGCGAAGCAATACGCCGCTGGCACTTTGAAATATTTCGGAGCGCACCTAAAGTTCGTTATTTTGGCTAAACGGAGCGAAAATCTGCATTTATACCATCACGGACGTTAGTTTAATAGCGTTTAACGATGGATCCACGGTACAGAATGCAAAAATATGATTGTTAAAATTTTCGACTTATCGGTTCTGGATCACTGAAAAATCAAAAAAAATTATTAATTTTGATTAATTAAATTACATATGTAGTTTTATATTGTTATAGTCTCGTATTTGTTAATATTTTGTCGTAAGAAAATGCAAAAATATCGTTTTAATGTTTTCGTCTCATCGGTTCTGGATCGCTGAAAAATCAAAAAAAAATATTAATTTTGATTAATTAAATTACAAATGGAGTTTTATATTGCTATAGTCGCTTATTTGTTAATGTTTTACCGTAAGAAAATGCAAAAATATCGTTTTAATATTTTCATCTCATCGGTTCTGGGCGGTTTTAAAATTTTTTAAAATATTAATTAAACCCATGATTTACATGAGAATGTGAATTTATTATGTCCTGCATGTTAATTTATTAATTTTCATGTATAGAACGTTATAAAATGAAAGGATATGTTCGACGATATTTTCAGTCTAAGTTTTACCGTGCCGGCGGGATGGTACGCTCTCACGGCGGTTTGCACAGGCATACGCCTGGGCGTAAGCCCATGCGTCGCCGACCTAGCGGCCGGCCGTTCGGTATTTATAGGAAGGCACTTTCGGTTCGCTCGGACCGGTCGGGAGTAGCGTCGAGCGTGTGGCTCTTTTATGACTTCGGTTGAAAAGCAGTCTACCGCTCCTCGAGAATATACTTTCTCGACTATTCTCGTTCCGGTTTTCCGTTGCGGATTATTATTAATCTCCACACAGCATTACCACGGGTCGGTGTCTAAGACCGAATGGCCCATATGTGGTGAGCCTTGTAATATAAGGCTGGTGACCTGTATGCACTTATAAATGTTGCATACTTGTACAAACTGAGCATCAACTGTCTGTAACCAAAATTTGTTAAAACTGAAAAAGTTATAAGATTGTATAAAATTTTTGAACCAAGAAAGTAGTGTTAGACGAAAATTCGTTCTATCACTTTTAGAAGGGAGACTGTTTGGAAATATTTAAAGTATAAAATACACAAAAGTCCACTGAATTATGAACAAAATTACGTCCCTGAATTTAAGAAAAGTCAAGAGGTGTCAGAAATAAAATCCTCTCTGATACGTTCAGAGAGGAAAATAAGTATGGAGAGAGGAGTAAAAATGAAAGAAGTTTTAAGGCTGGGGAAACTTCTAAAGGAGAGAGATTCCAACATATCTAATATGTACATTTAAAGCAAGTCCAAGGAACTCTCTCCGTTAATGTTTGAAAAGGTGTGTGCAGATGGAGGAGAAATGTATAAAGTACAGAGACGAGGTTGGTGGGCCCGCTCTAATGATAAAGATTATAAAATTTGGTGGCAAAATGACCAGCATGATCACTGTACGCGCTTTCTCGATTTGTATAGCATGCCACTGTCCGCGCTATCTTTTATTATATTGTCCAGCGTGTGTGGTCTACGTGCTTGCACGATGGATGCACGGCGTGAAAGTGATTTTCGTGCTTTATGAGAGGAGGAGGAGAATATTTGGCCTCTATAAGAGGTACAAAATTTATGAAATGTGTGTTACATACAAAAGAGAAATGGCTTAACGTCGATCGGTCTTACAGGGAGGGCCGACGACGAAAATTTAAATTTACAATAATAACTAAGCTCCCTGGTTGATCCTGCCAGTAGTCATATGCTTGTCTCAAAGATTAAGCCATGCATGTCTAAGTACATACCGAATTAAGGTGAAACCGCGAATGGCTCATTAAATCAGTTTTGGTTTCTTAGATCGTACAAAACATTACTTGGATAACTGTGGTAATTCTAGAGCTAATACATGCAAACCAGAATTCCACCCAGAGATGGGAGGAATGCTTTTATTAGATCAAAACCAATCGGTGGCGGACGGCTTGTCCGTTCGTCCATCGTCGGCTTTGGTGACTCTGAATAACTTTGTGCTGATC
>NW_027478177.1:192500-195000 GCF_051020975.1 Osmia lignaria lignaria | reverse complement strand
TTCGTCGCTCTCGTCCCCACGCTCCTACGCTTTGGTTGTTTCTTTGCCATCCGTGTTGCGATAAAAAGATTTCTCCATTGTCCAAAAAGGACGGATCGAGATTCCTCTTTCGAGAGGGAGAGAGAGGTACTTGCGGGTAACCTGGAATCTACGAAACACGCACCGTGGTAAGATTCGTGCGTCCGCCTGATCGATGTGTGTTGTTTACGGACCGGCTGAGAAGCGACGATAGCGAGTCTTTGAAAAACTATGTGTCCATTAGTTAGACCGATCGTCGCCGGCCGTGTGTCTGTTCGAATCTCGCAACCCACGATTCAGCGACAGGACGCGCGCTCGCATTCCTTGTGTGCGTTCGTACTTTTCAAGGTTTTTAAATGTACTTTACGCCCGACCGTCGAGAGGAGCGTGCCACTGGGCGTTTCTCCGACGGTTTCCGTCCTTGGACGCGATCGTGTCGTCAACGATCGAACAAACAAACAAATACGTTGGCGACGCCCGAATTCGCTCTCCCGCACGCGCCGGGTGGGAGAGTGATGTGGGTATCGAATGTGATGCGTGTTAATAATGAAAATAACACTCTAAAGATCTAAAGAGTTTGAAATACAAAATTTTACGATTACCCTGAACGGTGGATCACTTGGCTCGTGGGTCGATGAAGAACGCAGCTAATTGCGCGTCAACGTGTGAACTGCAGGACACATGAACATCGACATTTCGAACGCACATTGCGGTCCACGGATACAATTCCTGGACCACGCCTGGCTGAGGGTCGTTTTCTTAACAAAAGACTGCTTGCGTTTGCTTCTCGAAAAAAGAGTAATTCATTTCTTTCTAAACATCTCGCCGTCGTTCAACGAAAGTAGAACGTTTCGGAGCGGGATTATCGAACGAAATTGAAAGAATGAATGAACGATAAACAAAGAAAGAGTCGCAACGTACGAGCGATAGTTGGGCAGTTCGTCGGCGTTTGTCGTGGAAACGATGTGACGAAAATCGCAACCGATACACTAAATGCAGGCCGTTAAAGGAGAGAAACAAATTTCGAAATATCTCTTCGAACTAGCGCAAGTGCGTCACGGCGCGCGAGTCGTTCGTTAAAATTTATAAACGACCGCCCGTGAAAGCACCGAGTTCTCGGAAGATAATCTATAAAGATTCTCCATCCTGCTGGAAGTTATCGGATCGGCGCGATTGTTCACTTGTAGAAATCCACGCTCCCGACGTTGCCAGAAACGATATTTACGAAAGGTGTGTCAAAAATAAACGAAAGAAGCTCTCCTATAAATTTAGAAAAAGCAAACGAGTGAAATGTTTGAGATGATAATTTGCTGAAATGCAAGCTCGAATAGCCCCAGGGTTTCGAATGATTCCCCGCGCTTTATACATCTCTCTGTTTACAAACGGTGTATAAATGAAAGATCGCTTCAGATGGGTCGTCGCTGTTTGACGCGCGATGCTGTTCCTTTTTTTTTGTCTGTCTGTGCGTTTAGCTTCGCTAAACAAGTTAAATGGTTAAAAAGCGTCGAAAAAGCGAATACACACGCGACAAGACAAATCTAACGAGTAAAGGAACGCTCCGCTCCAAGATAAAAATGGTTGTTTACAATCAATACAGCGTTTCGGTACCCCTGATCGTAGTCTGAAACTGTGTAACAAAAGAGAGGAAAGCGAATGGTGAAGGAACTTCGAAGCCTCCGTGGCGTGGCTAGAACTTGTGATAAAAGTATGTTTGCAGCAATTATGCATGCTCCCGTTAAAACAGCATTTCAATGTCTCGCATGGCTTAAAGCTCTAGGAGGCTTCAACATTTAGAATACATACGGACTACTTCGTTTGTTAAAGATAAGCGAAGACCGCGCGACCATCGCTCGGTCGTCCAGTCCTCGAAAGTTTTGTTGCGTTCCAAAGAAGAGACAAATGGGGTTTACCCTTGCGCTAAGGGGAGAAGAAGAGAAAAGCAGTTGTTAAATCTAAGAGGTGTGTGGAGTACATCGCGTGTTGGTTAAAATTGTTAAATGAAGTATACGCGAAATGTTCTCTCGCTCTTGCTTTTCCTCTTGCTTCCGTGGCGCTCGAAAAGAAGGGATGATAAATAAAGAAACCTATTCGAAATCTCTTGTGGAACAAAAAATAATACGGACGGACGTTAAAATTGAACCGAGACGAAATGGATCGTCTTGCGAGTTGTCTTCGCTTTGAAATTGTTAAAAATTGATAAAAGCAATACGACGAAGCTGCAGTCCGCAAAATGTTTGAAGCAAAAAGGAAATAACACGAAAATTATGGGAACGTCGTGTCTCAACTTTTTTTTCCCTCTTGTGCTCGTTTCATCGAACGATAAATACAAACATTTTGAAACGAGAGAGGAGGAAAAATTGAATATGCGAAAGGTTGATTCACGCACAGTTTCTCTACGTGTTTGCTTTTTTGCTTCTTTTCGTTTATTTTTTTTTTTTTTGCATCGAGCATCATTATTCACCTTTCGATGAAACCAAAGAAA
>NW_027478177.1:182500-185000 GCF_051020975.1 Osmia lignaria lignaria | reverse complement strand
TAAACGGAGCGAAAATCTGCATTTATACCATCACGGACGTTAGTTCAATAGCGTTTAACGATCGATCCACGGTACAGAATGCAAAAATATGATTGTTAAAATTTTCGACTAATCGGTTCTAAGAGGCGAAGCAATACGCCGCTGGGACTTTGAAATATTTCGGAGCGCACCTAAAGTTCGTTATTTTGGCTAAACGGAGCGAAAATCTGCATTTATACCATCACGGACGTTAGTTCAATAGCGTTTAACGATCGATCCACGGTACAGAATGCAAAAATATGATTGTTAAAATTTTCGACTAATCGGTTCTAAGAGGCGAAGCAATACGCCGCTGGGACTTTGAAATATTTCGGAGCGCACCTAAAGTTCGGTATTTTGGCTAAACGGAGCGAAAATCTGCATTTATACCATCACGGACGTTAGTTTAATAGCGTTTAACGATGGATCCACGGTACAGAATGCAAAAATATGATTGTTAAAATTTTCGACTAATCGGTTCTAAGAGGCGAAGCAATACGCCGCTGGGACTTTGAAATATTTCGGAGCGCACCTAAAGTTCGTTATTTTGGCTAAACGGAGCGAAAATCTGCATTTATACCATCACGGACGCTAGTTTAATAGCGTTTAACGATCGATCCACGGTACAGAATGCAAAAATATGATTGTTAAAATTTTCGACTAATCGGTTCTAAGAGGCGAAGCAATACGCCGCTGGCACTTTGAAATATTTCGGAGCGCACCTAAAGTTCGTTATTTTGGCTAAACGGAGCGAAAATCTGCATTTATACCATCACGGACGTTAGTTTAATAGCGTTTAACGATGGATCCACGGTACAGAATGCAAAAATATGATTGTTAAAATTTTCGACTTATCGGTTCTGGATCACTGAAAAATCAAAAAAAATTATTAATTTTGATTAATTAAATTACATATGTAGTTTTATATTGTTATAGTCTCGTATTTGTTAATGTTTTGTCGTAAGAAAATGCAAAAATATCGTTTTAATGTTTTCGTCTCATCGGTTCTGGATCGCTGAAAAATCAAAAAAAAATATTAATTTTGATTAATTAAATTACAAATGGAGTTTTATATTGCTATAGTCGCTTATTTGTTAATGTTTTACCGTAAGAAAATGCAAAAATATCGTTTTAATATTTTCATCTCATCGGTTCTGGGCGGTTTTAAAATTTTTTAAAATATTAATTAAACCCATGATTTACATGAGAATGTGAATTTATTATGTCCTGCATGTTAATTTATTAATTTTCATGTATAGAACGTTATAAAATGAAAGGATATGTTCGACGATATTTTCAGTCTAAGTTTTACCGTGCCGGCGGGATGGTACGCTCTCACGGCGGTTTGCACAGGCATACGCCTGGGCGTAAGCCCATGCGTCGCCGACCTAGCGGCCGGCCGTTCGGTATTTATAGGAAGGCACTTTCGGTTCGCTCGGACCGGTCGGGAGTAGCGTCGAGCGTGTGGCTCTTTTATGACTTCGGTTGAAAAGCAGTCTACCGCTCCTCGAGAATATACTTTCTCGACTATTCTCGTTCCGGTTTTCCGTTGCGGATTATTATTAATCTCCACACAGCATTACCACGGGTCGGTGTCTAAGACCGAATGGCCCATATGTGGTGAGCCTTGTAATATAAGGCTGGTGACCTGTATGCACTTATAAATGTTGCATACTTGTACAAACTGAGCATCAACTGTCTGTAACCAAAATTTGTTAAAACTGAAAAAGTTATAAGATTGTATAAAATTTTTGAACCAAGAAAGTAGTGTTAGACGAAAATTCGTTCTATCACTTTTAGAAGGGAGACTGTTTGGAAATATTTAAAGTATAAAATACACAAAAGTCCACTGAATTATGAACAAAATTACGTCCCTGAATTTAAGAAAAGTCAAGAGGTGTCAGAAATAAAATCCTCTCTGATACGTTCAGAGAGGAAAATAAGTATGGAGAGAGGAGTAAAAATGAAAGAAGTTTTAAGGCTGGGGAAACTTCTAAAGGAGAGAGATTCCAACATATCTAATATGTACATTTAAAGCAAGTCCAAGGAACTCTCTCCGTTAATGTTTGAAAAGGTGTGTGCAGATGGAGGAGAAATGTATAAAGTACAGAGACGAGGTTGGTGGGCCCGCTCTAATGATAAAGATTATAAAATTTGGTGGCAAAATGACCAGCATGATCACTGTACGCGCTTTCTCGATTTGTATAGCATGCCACTGTCCGCGCTATCTTTTATTATATTGTCCAGCGTGTGTGGTCTACGTGCTTGCACGATGGATGCACGGCGTGAAAGTGATTTTCGTGCTTTATGAGAGGAGGAGGAGAATATTTGGCCTCTATAAGAGGTACAAAATTTATGAAATGTGTGTTACATACAAAAGAGAAATGGCTTAACGTCGATCGGTCTTACAGGGAGGGCCGACGACGAAAATTTAAATTTACAATAATAACTAAGCTCCCTGGTTGATCCTGCCAGTAGTCAT
>NW_027478177.1:177500-180000 GCF_051020975.1 Osmia lignaria lignaria | reverse complement strand
CCCGTCGTTGCGACACCCTAGTTAAATGGAAAGATATAAAAAAGAGAGAAAAGGAATACAGATGACCCGCCGTCTGATCTTTGCTAAATGATCTGGCATCACCGGAGTTTTTTTGGTCCGTGTTGCGTTCGCTCTATTCGAAATGAAACTCGCGGAGGCGAAGAATTGTTAAAAGTTTACGAAGCGTCTAGGAGTGGTTAAAACTGAGAGAGTTGAAACTACGATGTATTAGAACGAGCAACCGTCGAAACTTTGTTTTCGCGACGTTCTTTTCGTCGCTCTCGTCCCCACGCTCCTACGCTTTGGTTGTTTCTTTGCCATCCGTGTTGCGATAAAAAGATTTCTCCATTGTCCAAAAAGGACGGATCGAGATTCCTCTTTCGAGAGGGAGAGAGAGGTACTTGCGGGTAACCTGGAATCTACGAAACACGCACCGTGGTAAGATTCGTGCGTCCGCCTGATCGATGTGTGTTGTTTACGGACCGGCTGAGAAGCGACGATAGCGAGTCTTTGAAAAACTATGTGTCCATTAGTTAGACCGATCGTCGCCGGCCGTGTGTCTGTTCGAATCTCGCAACCCACGATTCAGCGACAGGACGCGCGCTCGCATTCCTTGTGTGCGTTCGTACTTTTCAAGGTTTTTAAATGTACTTTACGCCCGACCGTCGAGAGGAGCGTGCCACTGGGCGTTTCTCCGACGGTTTCCGTCCTTGGACGCGATCGTGTCGTCAACGATCGAACAAACAAACAAATACGTTGGCGACGCCCGAATTCGCTCTCCCGCACGCGCCGGGTGGGAGAGTGATGTGGGTATCGAATGTGATGCGTGTTAATAATGAAAATAACACTCTAAAGATCTAAAGAGTTTGAAATACAAAATTTTACGATTACCCTGAACGGTGGATCACTTGGCTCGTGGGTCGATGAAGAACGCAGCTAATTGCGCGTCAACGTGTGAACTGCAGGACACATGAACATCGACATTTCGAACGCACATTGCGGTCCACGGATACAATTCCTGGACCACGCCTGGCTGAGGGTCGTTTTCTTAACAAAAGACTGCTTGCGTTTGCTTCTCGAAAAAAGAGTAATTCATTTCTTTCTAAACATCTCGCCGTCGTTCAACGAAAGTAGAACGTTTCGGAGCGGGATTATCGAACGAAATTGAAAGAATGAATGAACGATAAACAAAGAAAGAGTCGCAACGTACGAGCGATAGTTGGGCAGTTCGTCGGCGTTTGTCGTGGAAACGATGTGACGAAAATCGCAACCGATACACTAAATGCAGGCCGTTAAAGGAGAGAAACAAATTTCGAAATATCTCTTCGAACTAGCGCAAGTGCGTCACGGCGCGCGAGTCGTTCGTTAAAATTTATAAACGACCGCCCGTGAAAGCACCGAGTTCTCGGAAGATAATCTATAAAGATTCTCCATCCTGCTGGAAGTTATCGGATCGGCGCGATTGTTCACTTGTAGAAATCCACGCTCCCGACGTTGCCAGAAACGATATTTACGAAAGGTGTGTCAAAAATAAACGAAAGAAGCTCTCCTATAAATTTAGAAAAAGCAAACGAGTGAAATGTTTGAGATGATAATTTGCTGAAATGCAAGCTCGAATAGCCCCAGGGTTTCGAATGATTCCCCGCGCTTTATACATCTCTCTGTTTACAAACGGTGTATAAATGAAAGATCGCTTCAGATGGGTCGTCGCTGTTTGACGCGCGATGCTGTTCCTTTTTTTTTGTCTGTCTGTGCGTTTAGCTTCGCTAAACAAGTTAAATGGTTAAAAAGCGTCGAAAAAGCGAATACACACGCGACAAGACAAATCTAACGAGTAAAGGAACGCTCCGCTCCAAGATAAAAATGGTTGTTTACAATCAATACAGCGTTTCGGTACCCCTGATCGTAGTCTGAAACTGTGTAACAAAAGAGAGGAAAGCGAATGGTGAAGGAACTTCGAAGCCTCCGTGGCGTGGCTAGAACTTGTGATAAAAGTATGTTTGCAGCAATTATGCATGCTCCCGTTAAAACAGCATTTCAATGTCTCGCATGGCTTAAAGCTCTAGGAGGCTTCAACATTTAGAATACATACGGACTACTTCGTTTGTTAAAGATAAGCGAAGACCGCGCGACCATCGCTCGGTCGTCCAGTCCTCGAAAGTTTTGTTGCGTTCCAAAGAAGAGACAAATGGGGTTTACCCTTGCGCTAAGGGGAGAAGAAGAGAAAAGCAGTTGTTAAATCTAAGAGGTGTGTGGAGTACATCGCGTGTTGGTTAAAATTGTTAAATGAAGTATACGCGAAATGTTCTCTCGCTCTTGCTTTTCCTCTTGCTTCCGTGGCGCTCGAAAAGAAGGGATGATAAATAAAGAAACCTATTCGAAATCTCTTGTGGAACAAAAAATAATACGGACGGACGTTAAAATTGAACCGAGACGAAATGGATCGTCTTGCGAGTTGTCTTCGCTTTGAAATTGTTAAAAATTGATAAAAGCAATACGA
>NW_027478177.1:165000-167500 GCF_051020975.1 Osmia lignaria lignaria | reverse complement strand
CCTGCGGAAGGATCATTAACAAATTAAAAATACAAGAGAAAACCTAACTGAATGGATCATTGATAAAGCGATATAAAAGTTTATTGAGCTCGGACCAAAAATTATACAAAACGAGAAAGATATAATAAATAATACCATATACATGACACAAAACACATAAATCTCGGGTTCGAGCCAATAAGAAACAAATACCAAAACGCTGCGATGCGGTAAAATTACACCGACACGGTTACGTGCGGAGGTCGCTTTGATTACTCATCGCGTTTCTCTCCCGTCCGTTCGGAACCGCCGGCAAAAAAACTGTGCGACCAACGGCGCCAAAGAGCACGACGCCGGACCATTTCTCTCTGGCTGATGTGAATGGAAGTAAAAGACGCTTGCGTGAGGTCTCTCGACCTTTATCTCTCTAACTTATACTTATGGGTCGTCGTCTACTTGATCGGGTACAAACAAGTCGTAAGAAACAAACAAACAAACCACAAAAATACAAGTCGTAAAAAAACAAACTTCTGTTGGTTAACCTACAATATGAAGGATCGAAATGAAAGAAGGATCATATTATTACAAACCGAAAGTGAAGGATCATTAAAATTGAAATACAATATATATAAATATATAAATGTACCCGTCGTTGCGACACCCTAGTTAAATGGAAAGATATAAAAAAGAGAGAAAAGGAATACAGATGACCCGCCGTCTGATCTTTGCTAAATGATCTGGCATCACCGGAGTTTTTTTGGTCCGTGTTGCGTTCGCTCTATTCGAAATGAAACTCGCGGAGGCGAAGAATTGTTAAAAGTTTACGAAGCGTCTAGGAGTGGTTAAAACTGAGAGAGTTGAAACTACGATGTATTAGAACGAGCAACCGTCGAAACTTTGTTTTCGCGACGTTCTTTTCGTCGCTCTCGTCCCCACGCTCCTACGCTTTGGTTGTTTCTTTGCCATCCGTGTTGCGATAAAAAGATTTCTCCATTGTCCAAAAAGGACGGATCGAGATTCCTCTTTCGAGAGGGAGAGAGAGGTACTTGCGGGTAACCTGGAATCTACGAAACACGCACCGTGGTAAGATTCGTGCGTCCGCCTGATCGATGTGTGTTGTTTACGGACCGGCTGAGAAGCGACGATAGCGAGTCTTTGAAAAACTATGTGTCCATTAGTTAGACCGATCGTCGCCGGCCGTGTGTCTGTTCGAATCTCGCAACCCACGATTCAGCGACAGGACGCGCGCTCGCATTCCTTGTGTGCGTTCGTACTTTTCAAGGTTTTTAAATGTACTTTACGCCCGACCGTCGAGAGGAGCGTGCCACTGGGCGTTTCTCCGACGGTTTCCGTCCTTGGACGCGATCGTGTCGTCAACGATCGAACAAACAAACAAATACGTTGGCGACGCCCGAATTCGCTCTCCCGCACGCGCCGGGTGGGAGAGTGATGTGGGTATCGAATGTGATGCGTGTTAATAATGAAAATAACACTCTAAAGATCTAAAGAGTTTGAAATACAAAATTTTACGATTACCCTGAACGGTGGATCACTTGGCTCGTGGGTCGATGAAGAACGCAGCTAATTGCGCGTCAACGTGTGAACTGCAGGACACATGAACATCGACATTTCGAACGCACATTGCGGTCCACGGATACAATTCCTGGACCACGCCTGGCTGAGGGTCGTTTTCTTAACAAAAGACTGCTTGCGTTTGCTTCTCGAAAAAAGAGTAATTCATTTCTTTCTAAACATCTCGCCGTCGTTCAACGAAAGTAGAACGTTTCGGAGCGGGATTATCGAACGAAATTGAAAGAATGAATGAACGATAAACAAAGAAAGAGTCGCAACGTACGAGCGATAGTTGGGCAGTTCGTCGGCGTTTGTCGTGGAAACGATGTGACGAAAATCGCAACCGATACACTAAATGCAGGCCGTTAAAGGAGAGAAACAAATTTCGAAATATCTCTTCGAACTAGCGCAAGTGCGTCACGGCGCGCGAGTCGTTCGTTAAAATTTATAAACGACCGCCCGTGAAAGCACCGAGTTCTCGGAAGATAATCTATAAAGATTCTCCATCCTGCTGGAAGTTATCGGATCGGCGCGATTGTTCACTTGTAGAAATCCACGCTCCCGACGTTGCCAGAAACGATATTTACGAAAGGTGTGTCAAAAATAAACGAAAGAAGCTCTCCTATAAATTTAGAAAAAGCAAACGAGTGAAATGTTTGAGATGATAATTTGCTGAAATGCAAGCTCGAATAGCCCCAGGGTTTCGAATGATTCCCCGCGCTTTATACATCTCTCTGTTTACAAACGGTGTATAAATGAAAGATCGCTTCAGATGGGTCGTCGCTGTTTGACGCGCGATGCTGTTCCTTTTTTTTTGTCTGTCTGTGCGTTTAGCTTCGCTAAACAAGTTAAATGGTTAAAAAGCGTCGAAAAAGCGAATACACACGCGACAAGACAAATCTAACGAGTAAAGGAACGCTCCGCTCCAAGATAAAAATGGTTGTTTACA
>NW_027478177.1:152500-157500 GCF_051020975.1 Osmia lignaria lignaria | reverse complement strand
ACACGCCGTTGGAACTTTGAAAAATTTCGATGCGTCGCCAAAGTTCGTACTTTTCGATAAAATCTTCGTCCTATGATACATTTCGATCAAGAACTACATTGATCGTCATGAAACTGTTTTTTTTTTTGGGAGACGTGTACGCTCCTTTTCATAAAGGAGACTATCTTATTGCGAAAGTCAAAATCGCACGCTCTCACGGCGATTTGCCCCCGTATACGCCTGGGCGTAAGCCCGTGCGTCGCCGACCTAGCGGCCTGCCGATCGGTATTTAGAGGGAGGCACTTTGAAAGCAACACGCCGTTGGAACTTTGAAAAATTTCGATGCGTCGCCAAAGTTCGTACTTTTCGATAAAATCTTCGTCCTATGATACATTTCGATCAAGAACTACATTGATCGTCATGAAACTGTTTTTTTTTTTGGGAGACGTGTACGCTCCTTTTCATAAAGGAGACTATCTTATTGCGAAAGTCAAAATCGCACGCTCTCACGGCGATTTGCCCCCGTATACGCCTGGGCGTAAGCCCGTGCGTCGCCGACCTAGCGGCCTGCCGATCGGTATTTAGAGGGAGGCACTTTGAAAGCAACACGCCGTTGGAACTTTGAAAAATTTCGATGCGTCGCCAAAGTTCGTACTTTTCGATAAAATCTTCGTCCTATGATACATTTCGATCAAGAACTACATTGATCGTCATGAAACTGTTTTTTTTTTTGGGAGACGTGTACGCTCCTTTTCATAAAGGAGACTATCTTATTGCGAAAGTCAAAATCGCACGCTCTCACGGCGATTTGCCCCCGTATACGCCTGGGCGTAAGCCCGTGCGTCGCCGACCTAGCGGCCTGCCGATCGGTATTTAGAGGGAGGCACTTTGAAAGCAACACGCCGCTGGAACTTTGAAAAATTTCGGGGCAAAGCAATACGCGGCTGGGACTTTGAAATATTTCGGAGCGCACCTAAAGTTCGTTATTTTGGCTAAACGGAGCGAAAATCTGCATTTATACCATCACGGACGTTAGTTCAATAGCGTTTAACGATGGATCCACGGTACAGAATGCAAAAATATGATTGTTAAAATTTTCGACTAATCGGTTCTAAGAGGCGAAGCAATACGCCGCTGGGACTTTGAAATATTTCGGAGCGCACCTAAAGTTCGTTATTTTGGCTAAACGGAGCGAAAATCTGCATTTATACCATCACGGACGTTAGTTTAATAGCGTTTAACGATGGATCCACGGTACAGAATGCAAAAATATGATTGTTAAAATTTTCGACTAATCGGTTCTAAGAGGCGAAGCAATACGCCGCTGGGACTTTGAAATATTTCGGAGCGCACCTAAAGTTCGTTATTTTGGCTAAACGGAGCGAAAATCTGCATTTATACCATCACGGACGTTAGTTCAATAGCGTTTAACGATCGATCCACGGTACAGAATGCAAAAATATGATTGTTAAAATTTTCGACTAATCGGTTCTAAGAGGCGAAGCAATACGCCGCTGGGACTTTGAAATATTTCGGAGCGCACCTAAAGTTCGTTATTTTGGCTAAACGGAGCGAAAATCTGCATTTATACCATCACGGACGTTAGTTTAATAGCGTTTAACGATGGATCCACGGTACAGAATGCAAAAATATGATTGTTAAAATTTTCGACTAATCGGTTCTAAGAGGCGAAGCAATACGCCGCTGGGACTTTGAAATATTTCGGAGCGCACCTAAAGTTCGTTATTTTGGCTAAACGGAGCGAAAATCTGCATTTATACCATCACGGACGTTAGTTTAATAGCGTTTAACGATGGATCCACGGTACAGAATGCAAAAATATGATTGTTAAAATTTTCGACTAATCGGTTCTAAGAGGCGAAGCAATACGCCGCTGGGACTTTGAAATATTTCGGAGCGCACCTAAAGTTCGTTATTTTGGCTAAACGGAGCGAAAATCTGCATTTATACCATCACGGACGTTAGTTCAATAGCGTTTAACGATCGATCCACGGTACAGAATGCAAAAATATGATTGTTAAAATTTTCGACTAATCGGTTCTAAGAGGCGAAGCAATACGCCGCTGGGACTTTGAAATATTTCGGAGCGCACCTAAAGTTCGTTATTTTGGCTAAACGGAGCGAAAATCTGCATTTATACCATCACGGACGTTAGTTCAATAGCGTTTAACGATCGATCCACGGTACAGAATGCAAAAATATGATTGTTAAAATTTTCGACTAATCGGTTCTAAGAGGCGAAGCAATACGCCGCTGGGACTTTGAAATATTTCGGAGCGCACCTAAAGTTCGTTATTTTGGCTAAACGGAGCGAAAATCTGCATTTATACCATCACGGACGTTAGTTCAATAGCGTTTAACGATCGATCCACGGTACAGAATGCAAAAATATGATTGTTAAAATTTTCGACTAATCGGTTCTAAGAGGCGAAGCAATACGCCGCTGGGACTTTGAAATATTTCGGAGCGCACCTAAAGTTCGTTATTTTGGCTAAACGGAGCGAAAATCTGCATTTATACCATCACGGACGTTAGTTTAATAGCGTTTAACGATGGATCCACGGTACAGAATGCAAAAATATGATTGTTAAAATTTTCGACTAATCGGTTCTAAGAGGCGAAGCAATACGCCGCTGGGACTTTGAAATATTTCGGAGCGCACCTAAAGTTCGTTATTTTGGCTAAACGGAGCGAAAATCTGCATTTATACCATCACGGACGTTAGTTTAATAGCGTTTAACGATCGATCCACGGTACAGAATGCAAAAATATGATTGTTAAAATTTTCGACTAATCGGTTCTAAGAGGCGAAGCAATACGCCGCTGGGACTTTGAAATATTTCGGAGCGCACCTAAAGTTCGTTATTTTGGCTAAACGGAGCGAAAATCTGCATTTATACCATCACGGACGTTAGTTCAATAGCGTTTAACGATCGATCCACGGTACAGAATGCAAAAATATGATTGTTAAAATTTTCGACTAATCGGTTCTAAGAGGCGAAGCAATACGCCGCTGGGACTTTGAAATATTTCGGAGCGCACCTAAAGTTCGTTATTTTGGCTAAACGGAGCGAAAATCTGCATTTATACCATCACGGACGTTAGTTTAATAGCGTTTAACGATGGATCCACGGTACAGAATGCAAAAATATGATTGTTAAAATTTTCGACTAATCGGTTCTAAGAGGCGAAGCAATACGCCGCTGGGACTTTGAAATATTTCGGAGCGCACCTAAAGTTCGTTATTTTGGCTAAACGGAGCGAAAATCTGCATTTATACCATCACGGACGTTAGTTCAATAGCGTTTAACGATCGATCCACGGTACAGAATGCAAAAATATGATTGTTAAAATTTTCGACTAATCGGTTCTAAGAGGCGAAGCAATACGCCGCTGGGACTTTGAAATATTTCGGAGCGCACCTAAAGTTCGTTATTTTGGCTAAACGGAGCGAAAATCTGCATTTATACCATCACGGACGTTAGTTTAATAGCGTTTAACGATGGATCCACGGTACAGAATGCAAAAATATGATTGTTAAAATTTTCGACTAATCGGTTCTAAGAGGCGAAGCAATACGCCGCTGGGACTTTGAAATATTTCGGAGCGCACCTAAAGTTCGTTATTTTGGCTAAACGGAGCGAAAATCTGCATTTATACCATCACGGACGTTAGTTCAATAGCGTTTAACGATCGATCCACGGTACAGAATGCAAAAATATGATTGTTAAAATTTTCGACTAATCGGTTCTAAGAGGCGAAGCAATACGCCGCTGGGACTTTGAAATATTTCGGAGCGCACCTAAAGTTCGTTATTTTGGCTAAACGGAGCGAAAATCTGCATTTATACCATCACGGACGTTAGTTCAATAGCGTTTAACGATCGATCCACGGTACAGAATGCAAAAATATGATTGTTAAAATTTTCGACTAATCGGTTCTAAGAGGCGAAGCAATACGCCGCTGGGACTTTGAAATATTTCGGAGCGCACCTAAAGTTCGTTATTTTGGCTAAACGGAGCGAAAATCTGCATTTATACCATCACGGACGTTAGTTCAATAGCGTTTAACGATCGATCCGCGGTACAGAATGCAAAAATATGATTGTTAAAATTTTCGACTTATCGGTTCTGGATCACTGAAAAATCAAAAAAAATTATTAATTTTGATTAATTAAATTACATATGTAGTTTTATATTGTTATAGTCTCGTATTTGTTAATGTTTTGTCGTAAGAAAATGCAAAAATATCGTTTTAATGTTTTCGTCTCATCGGTTCTGGATCGCTGAAAAATCAAAGAAAAATATTAATTTTGATTAATTAAATTACAAATGGAGTTTTATATTGCTATAGTCGCTTATTTGTTAATGTTTTACCGTAAGAAAATGCAAAAATATCGTTTTAATATTTTCATCTCATCGGTTCTGGGCGGTTTTAAAATTTTTTAAAATATTAATTAAACCCATGATTTACATGAGAATGTGAATTTATTATGTCCTGCATGTTAATTTATTAATTTTCATGTATAGAACGTTATAAAATGAAAGGATATGTTCGACGATATTTTCAGTCTAAGTTTTACCGTGCCGGCGGGATGGTACGCTCTCACGGCGGTTTGCACAGGCATACGCCTGGGCGTAAGCCCATGCGTCGCCGACCTAGCGGCCGGCCGTTCGGTATTTATAGGAAGGCACTTTCGGTTCGCTCGGACCGGTCGGGAGTAGCGTCGAGCGTGTGGCTCTTTTATGACTTCGGTTGAAAAGCAGTCTACCGCTCCTCGAGAATATACTTTCTCGACTATTCTCGTTCCGGTTTTCCGTTGCGGATTATTATTAATCTCCACACAGCATTACCACGGGTCGGTGTCTAAGACCGAATGGCCCATATGTGGTGAGCCTTGTAATATAAGGCTGGTGACCTGTATGCACTTATAAATGTTGCATACTTGTACAAACTGAGCATCAACTGTCTGTAACCAAAATTTGTTAAAACTGAAAAAG
>NW_027478177.1:127500-137500 GCF_051020975.1 Osmia lignaria lignaria | reverse complement strand
TCGCCAAAGTTCGTACTTTTCGATAAAATCTTCGTCCTATGATACATTTCGATCAAGAACTACATTGATCGTCATGAAACTGTTTTTTTTTTTGGGAGACGTGTACGCTCCTTTTCATAAAGGAGACTATCTTATTGCGAAAGTCAAAATCGCACGCTCTCACGGCGATTTGCCCCCGTATACGCCTGGGCGTAAGCCCGTGCGTCGCCGACCTAGCGGCCTGCCGATCGGTATTTAGAGGGAGGCACTTTGAAAGCAACACGCCGTTGGAACTTTGAAAAATTTCGATGCGTCGCCAAAGTTCGTACTTTTCGATAAAATCTTCGTCCTATGATACATTTCGATCAAGAACTACATTGATCGTCATGAAACTGTTTTTTTTTTTGGGAGACGTGTACGCTCCTTTTCATAAAGGAGACTATCTTATTGCGAAAGTCAAAATCGCACGCTCTCACGGCGATTTGCCCCCGTATACGCCTGGGCGTAAGCCCGTGCGTCGCCGACCTAGCGGCCTGCCGATCGGTATTTAGAGGGAGGCACTTTGAAAGCAACACGCCGTTGGAACTTTGAAAAATTTCGATGCGTCGCCAAAGTTCGTACTTTTCGATAAAATCTTCGTCCTATGATACATTTCGATCAAGAACTACATTGATCGTCATGAAACTGTTTTTTTTTTTGGGAGACGTGTACGCTCCTTTTCATAAAGGAGACTATCTTATTGCGAAAGTCAAAATCGCACGCTCTCACGGCGATTTGCCCCCGTATACGCCTGGGCGTAAGCCCGTGCGTCGCCGACCTAGCGGCCTGCCGATCGGTATTTAGAGGGAGGCACTTTGAAAGCAACACGCCGTTGGAACTTTGAAAAATTTCGATGCGTCGCCAAAGTTCGTACTTTTCGATAAAATCTTCGTCCTATGATACATTTCGATCAAGAACTACATTGATCGTCATGAAACTGTTTTTTTTTTTGGGAGACGTGTACGCTCCTTTTCATAAAGGAGACTATCTTATTGCGAAAGTCAAAATCGCACGCTCTCACGGCGATTTGCCCCCGTATACGCCTGGGCGTAAGCCCGTGCGTCGCCGACCTAGCGGCCTGCCGATCGGTATTTAGAGGGAGGCACTTTGAAAGCAACACGCCGTTGGAACTTTGAAAAATTTCGATGCGTCGCCAAAGTTCGTACTTTTCGATAAAATCTTCGTCCTATGATACATTTCGATCAAGAACTACATTGATCGTCATGAAACTGTTTTTTTTTTTGGGAGACGTGTACGCTCCTTTTCATAAAGGAGACTATCTTATTGCGAAAGTCAAAATCGCACGCTCTCACGGCGATTTGCCCCCGTATACGCCTGGGCGTAAGCCCGTGCGTCGCCGACCTAGCGGCCTGCCGATCGGTATTTAGAGGGAGGCACTTTGAAAGCAACACGCCGTTGGAACTTTGAAAAATTTCGATGCGTCGCCAAAGTTCGTACTTTTCGATAAAATCTTCGTCCTATGATACATTTCGATCAAGAACTACATTGATCGTCATGAAACTGTTTTTTTTTTTGGGAGACGTGTACGCTCCTTTTCATAAAGGAGACTATCTTATTGCGAAAGTCAAAATCGCACGCTCTCACGGCGATTTGCCCCCGTATACGCCTGGGCGTAAGCCCGTGCGTCGCCGACCTAGCGGCCTGCCGATCGGTATTTAGAGGGAGGCACTTTGAAAGCAACACGCCGTTGGAACTTTGAAAAATTTCGATGCGTCGCCAAAGTTCGTACTTTTCGATAAAATCTTCGTCCTATGATACATTTCGATCAAGAACTACATTGATCGTCATGAAACTGTTTTTTTTTTTGGGAGACGTGTACGCTCCTTTTCATAAAGGAGACTATCTTATTGCGAAAGTCAAAATCGCACGCTCTCACGGCGATTTGCCCCCGTATACGCCTGGGCGTAAGCCCGTGCGTCGCCGACCTAGCGGCCTGCCGATCGGTATTTAGAGGGAGGCACTTTGAAAGCAACACGCCGTTGGAACTTTGAAAAATTTCGATGCGTCGCCAAAGTTCGTACTTTTCGATAAAATCTTCGTCCTATGATACATTTCGATCAAGAACTACATTGATCGTCATGAAACTGTTTTTTTTTTTGGGAGACGTGTACGCTCCTTTTCATAAAGGAGACTATCTTATTGCGAAAGTCAAAATCGCACGCTCTCACGGCGATTTGCCCCCGTATACGCCTGGGCGTAAGCCCGTGCGTCGCCGACCTAGCGGCCTGCCGATCGGTATTTAGAGGGAGGCACTTTGAAAGCAACACGCCGTTGGAACTTTGAAAAATTTCGATGCGTCGCCAAAGTTCGTACTTTTCGATAAAATCTTCGTCCTATGATACATTTCGATCAAGAACTACATTGATCGTCATGAAACTGTTTTTTTTTTTGGGAGACGTGTACGCTCCTTTTCATAAAGGAGACTATCTTATTGCGAAAGTCAAAATCGCACGCTCTCACGGCGATTTGCCCCCGTATACGCCTGGGCGTAAGCCCGTGCGTCGCCGACCTAGCGGCCTGCCGATCGGTATTTAGAGGGAGGCACTTTGAAAGCAACACGCCGTTGGAACTTTGAAAAATTTCGATGCGTCGCCAAAGTTCGTACTTTTCGATAAAATCTTCGTCCTATGATACATTTCGATCAAGAACTACATTGATCGTCATGAAACTGTTTTTTTTTTTGGGAGACGTGTACGCTCCTTTTCATAAAGGAGACTATCTTATTGCGAAAGTCAAAATCGCACGCTCTCACGGCGATTTGCCCCCGTATACGCCTGGGCGTAAGCCCGTGCGTCGCCGACCTAGCGGCCTGCCGATCGGTATTTAGAGGGAGGCACTTTGAAAGCAACACGCCGTTGGAACTTTGAAAAATTTCGATGCGTCGCCAAAGTTCGTACTTTTCGATAAAATCTTCGTCCTATGATACATTTCGATCAAGAACTACATTGATCGTCATGAAACTGTTTTTTTTTTTGGGAGACGTGTACGCTCCTTTTCATAAAGGAGACTATCTTATTGCGAAAGTCAAAATCGCACGCTCTCACGGCGATTTGCCCCCGTATACGCCTGGGCGTAAGCCCGTGCGTCGCCGACCTAGCGGCCTGCCGATCGGTATTTAGAGGGAGGCACTTTGAAAGCAACACGCCGTTGGAACTTTGAAAAATTTCGATGCGTCGCCAAAGTTCGTACTTTTCGATAAAATCTTCGTCCTATGATACATTTCGATCAAGAACTACATTGATCGTCATGAAACTGTTTTTTTTTTTGGGAGACGTGTACGCTCCTTTTCATAAAGGAGACTATCTTATTGCGAAAGTCAAAATCGCACGCTCTCACGGCGATTTGCCCCCGTATACGCCTGGGCGTAAGCCCGTGCGTCGCCGACCTAGCGGCCTGCCGATCGGTATTTAGAGGGAGGCACTTTGAAAGCAACACGCCGTTGGAACTTTGAAAAATTTCGATGCGTCGCCAAAGTTCGTACTTTTCGATAAAATCTTCGTCCTATGATACATTTCGATCAAGAACTACATTGATCGTCATGAAACTGTTTTTTTTTTTGGGAGACGTGTACGCTCCTTTTCATAAAGGAGACTATCTTATTGCGAAAGTCAAAATCGCACGCTCTCACGGCGATTTGCCCCCGTATACGCCTGGGCGTAAGCCCGTGCGTCGCCGACCTAGCGGCCTGCCGATCGGTATTTAGAGGGAGGCACTTTGAAAGCAACACGCCGTTGGAACTTTGAAAAATTTCGATGCGTCGCCAAAGTTCGTACTTTTCGATAAAATCTTCGTCCTATGATACATTTCGATCAAGAACTACATTGATCGTCATGAAACTGTTTTTTTTTTTGGGAGACGTGTACGCTCCTTTTCATAAAGGAGACTATCTTATTGCGAAAGTCAAAATCGCACGCTCTCACGGCGATTTGCCCCCGTATACGCCTGGGCGTAAGCCCGTGCGTCGCCGACCTAGCGGCCTGCCGATCGGTATTTAGAGGGAGGCACTTTGAAAGCAACACGCCGTTGGAACTTTGAAAAATTTCGATGCGTCGCCAAAGTTCGTACTTTTCGATAAAATCTTCGTCCTATGATACATTTCGATCAAGAACTACATTGATCGTCATGAAACTGTTTTTTTTTTTGGGAGACGTGTACGCTCCTTTTCATAAAGGAGACTATCTTATTGCGAAAGTCAAAATCGCACGCTCTCACGGCGATTTGCCCCCGTATACGCCTGGGCGTAAGCCCGTGCGTCGCCGACCTAGCGGCCTGCCGATCGGTATTTAGAGGGAGGCACTTTGAAAGCAACACGCCGTTGGAACTTTGAAAAATTTCGATGCGTCGCCAAAGTTCGTACTTTTCGATAAAATCTTCGTCCTATGATACATTTCGATCAAGAACTACATTGATCGTCATGAAACTGTTTTTTTTTTTGGGAGACGTGTACGCTCCTTTTCATAAAGGAGACTATCTTATTGCGAAAGTCAAAATCGCACGCTCTCACGGCGATTTGCCCCCGTATACGCCTGGGCGTAAGCCCGTGCGTCGCCGACCTAGCGGCCTGCCGATCGGTATTTAGAGGGAGGCACTTTGAAAGCAACACGCCGTTGGAACTTTGAAAAATTTCGATGCGTCGCCAAAGTTCGTACTTTTCGATAAAATCTTCGTCCTATGATACATTTCGATCAAGAACTACATTGATCGTCATGAAACTGTTTTTTTTTTGGGGAGACGTGTACGCTCCTTTTCATAAAGGAGACTATCTTATTGCGAAAGTCAAAATCGCACGCTCTCACGGCGATTTGCCCCCGTATACGCCTGGGCGTAAGCCCGTGCGTCGCCGACCTAGCGGCCTGCCGATCGGTATTTAGAGGGAGGCACTTTGAAAGCAACACGCCGCTGGAACTTTGAAAAATTTCGGGGCAAAGCAATACGCGGCTGGGACTTTGAAATATTTCGGAGCGCACCTAAAGTTCGTTATTTTGGCTAAACGGAGCGAAAATCTGCATTTATACCATCACGGACGTTAGTTCAATAGCGTTTAACGATGGATCCACGGTACAGAATGCAAAAATATGATTGTTAAAATTTTCGACTAATCGGTTCTAAGAGGCGAAGCAATACGCCGCTGGGACTTTGAAATATTTCGGAGCGCACCTAAAGTTCGTTATTTTGGCTAAACGGAGCGAAAATCTGCATTTATACCATCACGGACGTTAGTTTAATAGCGTTTAACGATGGATCCACGGTACAGAATGCAAAAATATGATTGTTAAAATTTTCGACTAATCGGTTCTAAGAGGCGAAGCAATACGCCGCTGGGACTTTGAAATATTTCGGAGCGCACCTAAAGTTCGTTATTTTGGCTAAACGGAGCGAAAATCTGCATTTATACCATCACGGACGTTAGTTCAATAGCGTTTAACGATCGATCCACGGTACAGAATGCAAAAATATGATTGTTAAAATTTTCGACTAATCGGTTCTAAGAGGCGAAGCAATACGCCGCTGGGACTTTGAAATATTTCGGAGCGCACCTAAAGTTCGTTATTTTGGCTAAACGGAGCGAAAATCTGCATTTATACCATCACGGACGTTAGTTTAATAGCGTTTAACGATGGATCCACGGTACAGAATGCAAAAATATGATTGTTAAAATTTTCGACTAATCGGTTCTAAGAGGCGAAGCAATACGCCGCTGGGACTTTGAAATATTTCGGAGCGCACCTAAAGTTCGTTATTTTGGCTAAACGGAGCGAAAATCTGCATTTATACCATCACGGACGTTAGTTCAATAGCGTTTAACGATCGATCCACGGTACAGAATGCAAAAATATGATTGTTAAAATTTTCGACTAATCGGTTCTAAGAGGCGAAGCAATACGCCGCTGGGACTTTGAAATATTTCGGAGCGCACCTAAAGTTCGTTATTTTGGCTAAACGGAGCGAAAATCTGCATTTATACCATCACGGACGTTAGTTTAATAGCGTTTAACGATGGATCCACGGTACAGAATGCAAAAATATGATTGTTAAAATTTTCGACTAATCGGTTCTAAGAGGCGAAGCAATACGCCGCTGGGACTTTGAAATATTTCGGAGCGCACCTAAAGTTCGTTATTTTGGCTAAACGGAGCGAAAATCTGCATTTATACCATCACGGACGTTAGTTCAATAGCGTTTAACGATCGATCCACGGTACAGAATGCAAAAATATGATTGTTAAAATTTTCGACTAATCGGTTCTAAGAGGCGAAGCAATACGCCGCTGGGACTTTGAAATATTTCGGAGCGCACCTAAAGTTCGTTATTTTGGCTAAACGGAGCGAAAATCTGCATTTATACCATCACGGACGTTAGTTCAATAGCGTTTAACGATCGATCCACGGTACAGAATGCAAAAATATGATTGTTAAAATTTTCGACTAATCGGTTCTAAGAGGCGAAGCAATACGCCGCTGGGACTTTGAAATATTTCGGAGCGCACCTAAAGTTCGTTATTTTGGCTAAACGGAGCGAAAATCTGCATTTATACCATCACGGACGTTAGTTTAATAGCGTTTAACGATGGATCCACGGTACAGAATGCAAAAATATGATTGTTAAAATTTTCGACTAATCGGTTCTAAGAGGCGAAGCAATACGCCGCTGGGACTTTGAAATATTTCGGAGCGCACCTAAAGTTCGTTATTTTGGCTAAACGGAGCGAAAATCTGCATTTATACCATCACGGACGTTAGTTTAATAGCGTTTAACGATGGATCCACGGTACAGAATGCAAAAATATGATTGTTAAAATTTTCGACTAATCGGTTCTAAGAGGCGAAGCAATACGCCGCTGGGACTTTGAAATATTTCGGAGCGCACCTAAAGTTCGTTATTTTGGCTAAACGGAGCGAAAATCTGCATTTATACCATCACGGACGTTAGTTCAATAGCGTTTAACGATCGATCCACGGTACAGAATGCAAAAATATGATTGTTAAAATTTTCGACTAATCGGTTCTAAGAGGCGAAGCAACACGCCGCTGGGACTTTGAAATATTTCGGAGCGCACCTAAAGTTCGTTATTTTGGCTAAACGGAGCGAAAATCTGCATTTATACCATCACGGACGTTAGTTCAATAGCGTTTAACGATCGATCCACGGTACAGAATGCAAAAATATGATTGTTAAAATTTTCGACTAATCGGTTCTAAGAGGCGAAGCAATACGCCGCTGGGACTTTGAAATATTTCGGAGCGCACCTAAAGTTCGTTATTTTGGCTAAACGGAGCGAAAATCTGCATTTATACCATCACGGACGTTAGTTCAATAGCGTTTAACGATCGATCCACGGTACAGAATGCAAAAATATGATTGTTAAAATTTTCGACTAATCGGTTCTAAGAGGCGAAGCAATACGCCGCTGGGACTTTGAAATATTTCGGAGCGCACCTAAAGTTCGTTATTTTGGCTAAACGGAGCGAAAATCTGCATTTATACCATCACGGACGTTAGTTTAATAGCGTTTAACGATGGATCCACGGTACAGAATGCAAAAATATGATTGTTAAAATTTTCGACTAATCGGTTCTAAGAGGCGAAGCAATACGCCGCTGGGACTTTGAAATATTTCGGAGCGCACCTAAAGTTCGTTATTTTGGCTAAACGGAGCGAAAATCTGCATTTATACCATCACGGACGTTAGTTCAATAGCGTTTAACGATCGATCCACGGTACAGAATGCAAAAATATGATTGTTAAAATTTTCGACTAATCGGTTCTAAGAGGCGAAGCAATACGCCGCTGGGACTTTGAAATATTTCGGAGCGCACCTAAAGTTCGTTATTTTGGCTAAACGGAGCGAAAATCTGCATTTATACCATCACGGACGTTAGTTCAATAGCGTTTAACGATCGATCCACGGTACAGAATGCAAAAATATGATTGTTAAAATTTTCGACTTATCGGTTCTGGATCACTGAAAAATCAAAAAAAATTATTAATTTTGATTAATTAAATTACATATGTAGTTTTATATTGTTATAGTCTCGTATTTGTTAATGTTTTGTCGTAAGAAAATGCAAAAATATCGTTTTAATGTTTTCGTCTCATCGGTTCTGGATCGCTGAAAAATCAAAGAAAAATATTAATTTTGATTAATTAAATTACAAATGGAGTTTTATATTGCTATAGTCGCTTATTTGTTAATGTTTTACCGTAAGAAAATGCAAAAATATCGTTTTAATATTTTCATCTCATCGGTTCTGGGCGGTTTTAAAATTTTTTAAAATATTAATTAAACCCATGATTTACATGAGAATGTGAATTTATTATGTCCTGCATGTTAATTTATTAATTTTCATGTATAGAACGTTATAAAATGAAAGGATATGTTCGACGATATTTCCGGCTAAGTTTTACCGTGCCGGCGGGATGGTACGCTCTCACGGCGGTTTGCACAGGCATACGCCTGGGCGTAAGCCCATGCGTCGCCGACCTAGCGGCCGGCCGTTCGGTATTTATAGGAAGGCACTTTCGGTTCGCTCGGACCGGTCGGGAGTAGCGTCGAGCGTGTGGCTCTTTTATGACTTCGGTTGAAAAGCAGTCTACCGCTCCTCGAGAATATACTTTCTCGACTATTCTCGTTCCGGTTTTCCGTTGCGGATTATTATTAATCTCCACACAGCATTACCACGGGTCGGTGTCTAAGACCGAATGGCCCATATGTGGTGAGCCTTGTAATATAAGGCTGGTGACCTGTATGCACTTATAAATGTTGCATACTTGTACAAACTGAGCATCAACTGTCTGTAACCAAAATTTGTTAAAACTGAAAAAGTTATAAGATTGTATAAAATTTTTGAACCAAGAAAGTAGTGTTAGACGAAAATTCGTTCTATCACTTTTAGAAGGGAGACTGTTTGGAAATATTTAAAGTATAAAATACACAAAAGTCCACTGAATTATGAACAAAATTACGTCCCTGAATTTAAGAAAAGTCAAGAGGTGTCAGAAATAAAATCCTCTCTGATACGTTCAGAGAGGAAAATAAGTATGGAGAGAGGAGTAAAAATGAAAGAAGTTTTAAGGCTGGGGAAACTTCTAAAGGAGAGAGATTCCAACATATCTAATATGTACATTTAAAGCAAGTCCAAGGAACTCTCTCCGTTAATGTTTGAAAAGGTGTGTGCAGATGGAGGAGAAATGTATAAAGTACAGAGACGAGGTTGGTGGGCCCGCTCTAATGATAAAGATTATAAAATTTGGTGGCAAAATGACCAGCATGATCACTGTACGCGCTTTCTCGATTTGTATAGCATGCCACTGTCCGCGCTATCTTTTATTATATTGTCCAGCGTGTGTGGTCTACGTGCTTGCACGATGGATGCACGGCGTGAAAGTGATTTTCGTGCTTTATGAGAGGAGGAGGAGAATATTTGGCCTCTATAAGAGGTACAAAATTTATGAAATGTGTGTTACATACAAAAGAGAAATGGCTTAACGTCGATCGGTCTTACAGGGAGGGCCGACGACGAAAATTTAAATTTACAATAATAACTAAGCTCCCTGGTTGATCCTGCCAGTAGTCATATGCTTGTCTCAAAGATTAAGCCATGCATGTCTAAGTACATACCGAATTAAGGTGAAACCGCGAATGGCTCATTAAATCAGTTTTGGTTTCTTAGATCGTACAAAACATTACTTGGATAACTGTGGTAATTCTAGAGCTAATACATGCAAACCAGAATTCCACCCAGAGATGGGAGGAATGCTTTTATTAGATCAAAACCAATCGGTGGCGGACGGCTTGTCCGTTCGTCCATCGTCGGCTTTGGTGACTCTGAATAACTTTGTGCTGATCGTATGGTCATCTAGCACCGACGACGGATCTTTCAAATGTCTGCCTTATCAACTGTCGATGGTAGGTTCTACGCCTACCATGGTTGTAACGGGTAACGGGGAATCAGGGTTCGAT
>NW_027478177.1:122500-125000 GCF_051020975.1 Osmia lignaria lignaria | reverse complement strand
AGGGAGAGAGAGGTACTTGCGGGTAACCTGGAATCTACGAAACACGCACCGTGGTAAGATTCGTGCGTCCGCCTGATCGATGTGTGTTGTTTACGGACCGGCTGAGAAGCGACGATAGCGAGTCTTTGAAAAACTATGTGTCCATTAGTTAGACCGATCGTCGCCGGCCGTGTGTCTGTTCGAATCTCGCAACCCACGATTCAGCGACAGGACGCGCGCTCGCATTCCTTGTGTGCGTTCGTACTTTTCAAGGTTTTTAAATGTACTTTACGCCCGACCGTCGAGAGGAGCGTGCCACTGGGCGTTTCTCCGACGGTTTCCGTCCTTGGACGCGATCGTGTCGTCAACGATCGAACAAACAAACAAATACGTTGGCGACGCCCGAATTCGCTCTCCCGCACGCGCCGGGTGGGAGAGTGATGTGGGTATCGAATGTGATGCGTGTTAATAATGAAAATAACACTCTAAAGATCTAAAGAGTTTGAAATACAAAATTTTACGATTACCCTGAACGGTGGATCACTTGGCTCGTGGGTCGATGAAGAACGCAGCTAATTGCGCGTCAACGTGTGAACTGCAGGACACATGAACATCGACATTTCGAACGCACATTGCGGTCCACGGATACAATTCCTGGACCACGCCTGGCTGAGGGTCGTTTTCTTAACAAAAGACTGCTTGCGTTTGCTTCTCGAAAAAAGAGTAATTCATTTCTTTCTAAACATCTCGCCGTCGTTCAACGAAAGTAGAACGTTTCGGAGCGGGATTATCGAACGAAATTGAAAGAATGAATGAACGATAAACAAAGAAAGAGTCGCAACGTACGAGCGATAGTTGGGCAGTTCGTCGGCGTTTGTCGTGGAAACGATGTGACGAAAATCGCAACCGATACACTAAATGCAGGCCGTTAAAGGAGAGAAACAAATTTCGAAATATCTCTTCGAACTAGCGCAAGTGCGTCACGGCGCGCGAGTCGTTCGTTAAAATTTATAAACGACCGCCCGTGAAAGCACCGAGTTCTCGGAAGATAATCTATAAAGATTCTCCATCCTGCTGGAAGTTATCGGATCGGCGCGATTGTTCACTTGTAGAAATCCACGCTCCCGACGTTGCCAGAAACGATATTTACGAAAGGTGTGTCAAAAATAAACGAAAGAAGCTCTCCTATAAATTTAGAAAAAGCAAACGAGTGAAATGTTTGAGATGATAATTTGCTGAAATGCAAGCTCGAATAGCCCCAGGGTTTCGAATGATTCCCCGCGCTTTATACATCTCTCTGTTTACAAACGGTGTATAAATGAAAGATCGCTTCAGATGGGTCGTCGCTGTTTGACGCGCGATGCTGTTCCTTTTTTTTTGTCTGTCTGTGCGTTTAGCTTCGCTAAACAAGTTAAATGGTTAAAAAGCGTCGAAAAAGCGAATACACACGCGACAAGACAAATCTAACGAGTAAAGGAACGCTCCGCTCCAAGATAAAAATGGTTGTTTACAATCAATACAGCGTTTCGGTACCCCTGATCGTAGTCTGAAACTGTGTAACAAAAGAGAGGAAAGCGAATGGTGAAGGAACTTCGAAGCCTCCGTGGCGTGGCTAGAACTTGTGATAAAAGTATGTTTGCAGCAATTATGCATGCTCCCGTTAAAACAGCATTTCAATGTCTCGCATGGCTTAAAGCTCTAGGAGGCTTCAACATTTAGAATACATACGGACTACTTCGTTTGTTAAAGATAAGCGAAGACCGCGCGACCATCGCTCGGTCGTCCAGTCCTCGAAAGTTTTGTTGCGTTCCAAAGAAGAGACAAATGGGGTTTACCCTTGCGCTAAGGGGAGAAGAAGAGAAAAGCAGTTGTTAAATCTAAGAGGTGTGTGGAGTACATCGCGTGTTGGTTAAAATTGTTAAATGAAGTATACGCGAAATGTTCTCTCGCTCTTGCTTTTCCTCTTGCTTCCGTGGCGCTCGAAAAGAAGGGATGATAAATAAAGAAACCTATTCGAAATCTCTTGTGGAACAAAAAATAATACGGACGGACGTTAAAATTGAACCGAGACGAAATGGATCGTCTTGCGAGTTGTCTTCGCTTTGAAATTGTTAAAAATTGATAAAAGCAATACGACGAAGCTGCAGTCCGCAAAATGTTTGAAGCAAAAAGGAAATAACACGAAAATTATGGGAACGTCGTGTCTCAACTTTTTTTTCCCTCTTGTGCTCGTTTCATCGAACGATAAATACAAACATTTTGAAACGAGAGAGGAGGAAAAATTGAATATGCGAAAGGTTGATTCACGCACAGTTTCTCTACGTGTTTGCTTTTTTGCTTCTTTTCGTTTATTTTTTTTTTTTTTGCATCGAGCATCATTATTCACCTTTCGATGAAACCAAAGAAATTGACGACCTCAGAGTAGGCGAGATTACCCGCTGAATTTAAGCATATTATTAAGCGGAGGAAAAGAAACTAACTAGGATTTCCTTAGTAGCGGCGAGCGAACAGGAATGAGCCC
>NW_027478177.1:107500-115000 GCF_051020975.1 Osmia lignaria lignaria | reverse complement strand
AGTTCGTACTTTTCGATAAAATCTTCGTCCTATGATACATTTCGATCAAGAACTACATTGATCGTCATGAAACTGTTTTTTTTTTTGGGAGACGTGTACGCTCCTTTTCATAAAGGAGACTATCTTATTGCGAAAGTCAAAATCGCACGCTCTCACGGCGATTTGCCCCCGTATACGCCTGGGCGTAAGCCCGTGCGTCGCCGACCTAGCGGCCTGCCGATCGGTATTTAGAGGGAGGCACTTTGAAAGCAACACGCCGTTGGAACTTTGAAAAATTTCGATGCGTCGCCAAAGTTCGTACTTTTCGATAAAATCTTCGTCCTATGATACATTTCGATCAAGAACTACATTGATCGTCATGAAACTGTTTTTTTTTTTGGGAGACGTGTACGCTCCTTTTCATAAAGGAGACTATCTTATTGCGAAAGTCAAAATCGCACGCTCTCACGGCGATTTGCCCCCGTATACGCCTGGGCGTAAGCCCGTGCGTCGCCGACCTAGCGGCCTGCCGATCGGTATTTAGAGGGAGGCACTTTGAAAGCAACACGCCGTTGGAACTTTGAAAAATTTCGATGCGTCGCCAAAGTTCGTACTTTTCGATAAAATCTTCGTCCTATGATACATTTCGATCAAGAACTACATTGATCGTCATGAAACTGTTTTTTTTTTTGGGAGACGTGTACGCTCCTTTTCATAAAGGAGACTATCTTATTGCGAAAGTCAAAATCGCACGCTCTCACGGCGATTTGCCCCCGTATACGCCTGGGCGTAAGCCCGTGCGTCGCCGACCTAGCGGCCTGCCGATCGGTATTTAGAGGGAGGCACTTTGAAAGCAACACGCCGTTGGAACTTTGAAAAATTTCGATGCGTCGCCAAAGTTCGTACTTTTCGATAAAATCTTCGTCCTATGATACATTTCGATCAAGAACTACATTGATCGTCATGAAACTGTTTTTTTTTTTGGGAGACGTGTACGCTCCTTTTCATAAAGGAGACTATCTTATTGCGAAAGTCAAAATCGCACGCTCTCACGGCGATTTGCCCCCGTATACGCCTGGGCGTAAGCCCGTGCGTCGCCGACCTAGCGGCCTGCCGATCGGTATTTAGAGGGAGGCACTTTGAAAGCAACACGCCGTTGGAACTTTGAAAAATTTCGATGCGTCGCCAAAGTTCGTACTTTTCGATAAAATCTTCGTCCTATGATACATTTCGATCAAGAACTACATTGATCGTCATGAAACTGTTTTTTTTTTTGGGAGACGTGTACGCTCCTTTTCATAAAGGAGACTATCTTATTGCGAAAGTCAAAATCGCACGCTCTCACGGCGATTTGCCCCCGTATACGCCTGGGCGTAAGCCCGTGCGTCGCCGACCTAGCGGCCTGCCGATCGGTATTTAGAGGGAGGCACTTTGAAAGCAACACGCCGCTGGAACTTTGAAAAATTTCGGGGCAAAGCAATACGCGGCTGGGACTTTGAAATATTTCGGAGCGCACCTAAAGTTCGTTATTTTGGCTAAACGGAGCGAAAATCTGCATTTATACCATCACGGACGTTAGTTCAATAGCGTTTAACGATGGATCCACGGTACAGAATGCAAAAATATGATTGTTAAAATTTTCGACTAATCGGTTCTAAGAGGCGAAGCAATACGCCGCTGGGACTTTGAAATATTTCGGAGCGCACCTAAAGTTCGTTATTTTGGCTAAACGGAGCGAAAATCTGCATTTATACCATCACGGACGTTAGTTTAATAGCGTTTAACGATGGATCCACGGTACAGAATGCAAAAATATGATTGTTAAAATTTTCGACTAATCGGTTCTAAGAGGCGAAGCAATACGCCGCTGGGACTTTGAAATATTTCGGAGCGCACCTAAAGTTCGTTATTTTGGCTAAACGGAGCGAAAATCTGCATTTATACCATCACGGACGTTAGTTTAATAGCGTTTAACGATGGATCCACGGTACAGAATGCAAAAATATGATTGTTAAAATTTTCGACTAATCGGTTCTAAGAGGCGAAGCAATACGCCGCTGGGACTTTGAAATATTTCGGAGCGCACCTAAAGTTCGTTATTTTGGCTAAACGGAGCGAAAATCTGCATTTATACCATCACGGACGTTAGTTCAATAGCGTTTAACGATCGATCCACGGTACAGAATGCAAAAATATGATTGTTAAAATTTTCGACTAATCGGTTCTAAGAGGCGAAGCAATACGCCGCTGGGACTTTGAAATATTTCGGAGCGCACCTAAAGTTCGTTATTTTGGCTAAACGGAGCGAAAATCTGCATTTATACCATCACGGACGTTAGTTCAATAGCGTTTAACGATCGATCCACGGTACAGAATGCAAAAATATGATTGTTAAAATTTTCGACTAATCGGTTCTAAGAGGCGAAGCAATACGCCGCTGGGACTTTGAAATATTTCGGAGCGCACCTAAAGTTCGTTATTTTGGCTAAACGGAGCGAAAATCTGCATTTATACCATCACGGACGTTAGTTCAATAGCGTTTAACGATCGATCCACGGTACAGAATGCAAAAATATGATTGTTAAAATTTTCGACTAAT
The DNA here is from genome assembly GCF_051020975.1 of Osmia lignaria lignaria. Taxonomy (NCBI): domain Eukaryota; kingdom Metazoa; phylum Arthropoda; class Insecta; order Hymenoptera; family Megachilidae; genus Osmia; species Osmia lignaria. The sequence goes on along the minus strand of NW_027478177.1, from coordinate 112,422 downwards.
CGGTTCTAAGAGGCGAAGCAATACGCCGCTGGGACTTTGAAATATTTCGGAGCGCACCTAAAGTTCGTTATTTTGGCTAAACGGAGCGAAAATCTGCATTTATACCTTCACGGACGTTAGTTTAATAGCGTTTAACGATGGATCCACGGTACAGAATGCAAAAATATGATTGTTAAAATTTTCGACTAATCGGTTCTAAGAGGCGAAGCAATACGCCGCTGGGACTTTGAAATATTTCGGAGCGCACCTAAAGTTCGTTATTTTGGCTAAACGGAGCGAAAATCTGCATTTATACCATCACGGACGTTAGTTTAATAGCGTTTAACGATCGATCCACGGTACAGAATGCAAAAATATGATTGTTAAAATTTTCGACTAATCGGTTCTAAGAGGCGAAGCAATACGCCGCTGGGACTTTGAAATATTTCGGAGCGCACCTAAAGTTCGTTATTTTGGCTAAACGGAGCGAAAATCTGCATTTATACCATCACGGACGTTAGTTCAATAGCGTTTAACGATCGATCCACGGTACAGAATGCAAAAATATGATTGTTAAAATTTTCGACTAATCGGTTCTAAGAGGCGAAGCAATACGCCGCTGGGACTTTGAAATATTTCGGAGCGCACCTAAAGTTCGTTATTTTGGCTAAACGGAGCGAAAATCTGCATTTATACCATCACGGACGTTAGTTTAATAGCGTTTAACGATGGATCCACGGTACAGAATGCAAAAATATGATTGTTAAAATTTTCGACTAATCGGTTCTAAGAGGCGAAGCAATACGCCGCTGGGACTTTGAAATATTTCGGAGCGCACCTAAAGTTCGTTATTTTGGCTAAACGGAGCGAAAATCTGCATTTATACCATCACGGACGTTAGTTCAATAGCGTTTAACGATCGATCCACGGTACAGAATGCAAAAATATGATTGTTAAAATTTTCGACTAATCGGTTCTAAGAGGCGAAGCAATACGCCGCTGGGACTTTGAAATATTTCGGAGCGCACCTAAAGTTCGTTATTTTGGCTAAACGGAGCGAAAATCTGCATTTATACCATCACGGACGTTAGTTCAATAGCGTTTAACGATCGATCCACGGTACAGAATGCAAAAATATGATTGTTAAAATTTTCGACTAATCGGTTCTAAGAGGCGAAGCAATACGCCGCTGGGACTTTGAAATATTTCGGAGCGCACCTAAAGTTCGTTATTTTGGCTAAACGGAGCGAAAATCTGCATTTATACCATCACGGACGTTAGTTCAATAGCGTTTAACGATCGATCCACGGTACAGAATGCAAAAATATGATTGTTAAAATTTTCGACTAATCGGTTCTAAGAGGCGAAGCAATACGCCGCTGGGACTTTGAAATATTTCGGAGCGCACCTAAAGTTCGTTATTTTGGCTAAACGGAGCGAAAATCTGCATTTATACCATCACGGACGTTAGTTTAATAGCGTTTAACGATGGATCCACGGTACAGAATGCAAAAATATGATTGTTAAAATTTTCGACTAATCGGTTCTAAGAGGCGAAGCAATACGCCGCTGGGACTTTGAAATATTTCGGAGCGCACCTAAAGTTCGTTATTTTGGCTAAACGGAGCGAAAATCTGCATTTATACCATCACGGACGTTAGTTCAATAGCGTTTAACGATCGATCCACGGTACAGAATGCAAAAATATGATTGTTAAAATTTTCGACTAATCGGTTCTAAGAGGCGAAGCAATACGCCGCTGGGACTTTGAAATATTTCGGAGCGCACCTAAAGTTCGTTATTTTGGCTAAACGGAGCGAAAATCTGCATTTATACCATCACGGACGTTAGTTCAATAGCGTTTAACGATCGATCCACGGTACAGAATGCAAAAATATGATTGTTAAAATTTTCGACTAATCGGTTCTAAGAGGCGAAGCAATACGCCGCTGGGACTTTGAAATATTTCGGAGCGCACCTAAAGTTCGTTATTTTGGCTAAACGGAGCGAAAATCTGCATTTATACCATCACGGACGTTAGTTCAATAGCGTTTAACGATCGATCCACGGTACAGAATGCAAAAATATGATTGTTAAAATTTTCGACTAATCGGTTCTAAGAGGCGAAGCAATACGCCGCTGGGACTTTGAAATATTTCGGAGCGCACCTAAAGTTCGTTATTTTGGCTAAACGGAGCGAAAATCTGCATTTATACCATCACGGACGTTAGTTTAATAGCGTTTAACGATGGATCCACGGTACAGAATGCAAAAATATGATTGTTAAAATTTTCGACTAATCGGTTCTAAGAGGCGAAGCAATACGCCGCTGGGACTTTGAAATATTTCGGAGCGCACCTAAAGTTCGTTATTTTGGCTAAACGGAGCGAAAATCTGCATTTATACCATCACGGACGTTAGTTCAATAGCGTTTAACGATCGATCCACGGTACAGAATGCAAAAATATGATTGTTAAAATTTTCGACTAATCGGTTCTAAGAGGCGAAGCAATACGCCGCTGGGACTTTGAAATATTTCGGAGCGCACCTAAAGTTCGTTATTTTGGCTAAACGGAGCGAAAATCTGCATTTATACCATCACGGACGTTAGTTCAATAGCGTTTAACGATCGATCCACGGTACAGAATGCAAAAATATGATTGTTAAAATTTTCGACTAATCGGTTCTAAGAGGCGAAGCAATACGCCGCTGGGACTTTGAAATATTTCGGAGCGCACCTAAAGTTCGTTATTTTGGCTAAACGGAGCGAAAATCTGCATTTATACCATCACGGACGTTAGTTTAATAGCGTTTAACGATGGATCCACGGTACAGAATGCAAAAATATGATTGTTAAAATTTTCGACTAATCGGTTCTAAGAGGCGAAGCAATACGCCGCTGGGACTTTGAAATATTTCGGAGCGCACCTAAAGTTCGTTATTTTGGCTAAACGGAGCGAAAATCTGCATTTATACCATCACGGACGTTAGTTTAATAGCGTTTAACGATGGATCCACGGTACAGAATGCAAAAATATGATTGTTAAAATTTTCGACTAATCGGTTCTAAGAGGCGAAGCAATACGCCGCTGGGACTTTGAAATATTTCGGAGCGCACCTAAAGTTCGTTATTTTGGCTAAACGGAGCGAAAATCTGCATTTATACCATCACGGACGTTAGTTCAATAGCGTTTAACGATCGATCCACGGTACAGAATGCAAAAATATGATTGTTAAAATTTTCGACTAATCGGTTCTAAGAGGCGAAGCAACACGCCGCTGGGACTTTGAAATATTTCGGAGCGCACCTAAAGTTCGTTATTTTGGCTAAACGGAGCGAAAATCTGCATTTATACCATCACGGACGTTAGTTCAATAGCGTTTAACGATCGATCCACGGTACAGAATGCAAAAATATGATTGTTAAAATTTTCGACTAATCGGTTCTAAGAGGCGAAGCAATACGCCGCTGGGACTTTGAAATATTTCGGAGCGCACCTAAAGTTCGTTATTTTGGCTAAACGGAGCGAAAATCTGCATTTATACCATCACGGACGTTAGTTCAATAGCGTTTAACGATCGATCCACGGTACAGAATGCAAAAATATGATTGTTAAAATTTTCGACTTATCGGTTCTGGATCACTGAAAAATCAAAAAAAATTATTAATTTTGATTAATTAAATTACATATGTAGTTTTATATTGTTATAGTCTCGTATTTGTTAATGTTTTGTCGTAAGAAAATGCAAAAATATCGTTTTAATGTTTTCGTCTCATCGGTTCTGGATCGCTGAAAAATCAAAGAAAAATATTAATTTTGATTAATTAAATTACAAATGGAGTTTTATATTGCTATAGTCGCTTATTTGTTAATGTTTTACCGTAAGAAAATGCAAAAATATCGTTTTAATATTTTCATCTCATCGGTTCTGGGCGGTTTTAAAATTTTTTAAAATATTAATTAAACCCATGATTTACATGAGAATGTGAATTTATTATGTCCTGCATGTTAATTTATTAATTTTCATGTATAGAACGTTATAAAATGAAAGGATATGTTCGACGATATTTTCAGTCTAAGTTTTACCGTGCCGGCGGGATGGTACGCTCTCACGGCGGTTTGCACAGGCATACGCCTGGGCGTAAGCCCATGCGTCGCCGACCTAGCGGCCGGCCGTTCGGTATTTATAGGAAGGCACTTTCGGTTCGCTCGGACCGGTCGGGAGTAGCGTCGAGCGTGTGGCTCTTTTATGACTTCGGTTGAAAAGCAGTCTACCGCTCCTCGAGAATATACTTTCTCGACTATTCTCGTTCCGGTTTTCCGTTGCGGATTATTATTAATCTCCACACAGCATTACCACGGGTCGGTGTCTAAGACCGAATGGCCCATATGTGGTGAGCCTTGTAATATAAGGCTGGTGACCTGTATGCACTTATAAATGTTGCATACTTGTACAAACTGAGCATCAACTGTCTGTAACCAAAATTTGTTAAAACTGAAAAAGTTATAAGATTGTATAAAATTTTTGAACCAAGAAAGTAGTGTTAGACGAAAATTCGTTCTATCACTTTTAGAAGGGAGACTGTTTGGAAATATTTAAAGTATAAAATACACAAAAGTCCACTGAATTATGAACAAAATTACGTCCCTGAATTTAAGAAAAGTCAAGAGGTGTCAGAAATAAAATCCTCTCTGATACGTTCAGAGAGGAAAATAAGTATGGAGAGAGGAGTAAAAATGAAAGAAGTTTTAAGGCTGGGGAAACTTCTAAAGGAGAGAGATTCCAACATATCTAATATGTACATTTAAAGCAAGTCCAAGGAACTCTCTCCGTTAATGTTTGAAAAGGTGTGTGCAGATGGAGGAGAAATGTATAAAGTACAGAGACGAGGTTGGTGGGCCCGCTCTAATGATAAAGATTATAAAATTTGGTGGCAAAAT
>NW_027478177.1:102500-105000 GCF_051020975.1 Osmia lignaria lignaria | reverse complement strand
CAACGGCGCCAAAGAGCACGACGCCGGACCATTTCTCTCTGGCTGATGTGAATGGAAGTAAAAGACGCTTGCGTGAGGTCTCTCGACCTTTATCTCTCTAACTTATACTTATGGGTCGTCGTCTACTTGATCGGGTACAAACAAGTCGTAAGAAACAAACAAACAAACCACAAAAATACAAGTCGTAAAAAAACAAACTTCTGTTGGTTAACCTACAATATGAAGGATCGAAATGAAAGAAGGATCATATTATTACAAACCGAAAGTGAAGGATCATTAAAATTGAAATACAATATATATAAATATATAAATGTACCCGTCGTTGCGACACCCTAGTTAAATGGAAAGATATAAAAAAGAGAGAAAAGGAATACAGATGACCCGCCGTCTGATCTTTGCTAAATGATCTGGCATCACCGGAGTTTTTTTGGTCCGTGTTGCGTTCGCTCTATTCGAAATGAAACTCGCGGAGGCGAAGAATTGTTAAAAGTTTACGAAGCGTCTAGGAGTGGTTAAAACTGAGAGAGTTGAAACTACGATGTATTAGAACGAGCAACCGTCGAAACTTTGTTTTCGCGACGTTCTTTTCGTCGCTCTCGTCCCCACGCTCCTACGCTTTGGTTGTTTCTTTGCCATCCGTGTTGCGATAAAAAGATTTCTCCATTGTCCAAAAAGGACGGATCGAGATTCCTCTTTCGAGAGGGAGAGAGAGGTACTTGCGGGTAACCTGGAATCTACGAAACACGCACCGTGGTAAGATTCGTGCGTCCGCCTGATCGATGTGTGTTGTTTACGGACCGGCTGAGAAGCGACGATAGCGAGTCTTTGAAAAACTATGTGTCCATTAGTTAGACCGATCGTCGCCGGCCGTGTGTCTGTTCGAATCTCGCAACCCACGATTCAGCGACAGGACGCGCGCTCGCATTCCTTGTGTGCGTTCGTACTTTTCAAGGTTTTTAAATGTACTTTACGCCCGACCGTCGAGAGGAGCGTGCCACTGGGCGTTTCTCCGACGGTTTCCGTCCTTGGACGCGATCGTGTCGTCAACGATCGAACAAACAAACAAATACGTTGGCGACGCCCGAATTCGCTCTCCCGCACGCGCCGGGTGGGAGAGTGATGTGGGTATCGAATGTGATGCGTGTTAATAATGAAAATAACACTCTAAAGATCTAAAGAGTTTGAAATACAAAATTTTACGATTACCCTGAACGGTGGATCACTTGGCTCGTGGGTCGATGAAGAACGCAGCTAATTGCGCGTCAACGTGTGAACTGCAGGACACATGAACATCGACATTTCGAACGCACATTGCGGTCCACGGATACAATTCCTGGACCACGCCTGGCTGAGGGTCGTTTTCTTAACAAAAGACTGCTTGCGTTTGCTTCTCGAAAAAAGAGTAATTCATTTCTTTCTAAACATCTCGCCGTCGTTCAACGAAAGTAGAACGTTTCGGAGCGGGATTATCGAACGAAATTGAAAGAATGAATGAACGATAAACAAAGAAAGAGTCGCAACGTACGAGCGATAGTTGGGCAGTTCGTCGGCGTTTGTCGTGGAAACGATGTGACGAAAATCGCAACCGATACACTAAATGCAGGCCGTTAAAGGAGAGAAACAAATTTCGAAATATCTCTTCGAACTAGCGCAAGTGCGTCACGGCGCGCGAGTCGTTCGTTAAAATTTATAAACGACCGCCCGTGAAAGCACCGAGTTCTCGGAAGATAATCTATAAAGATTCTCCATCCTGCTGGAAGTTATCGGATCGGCGCGATTGTTCACTTGTAGAAATCCACGCTCCCGACGTTGCCAGAAACGATATTTACGAAAGGTGTGTCAAAAATAAACGAAAGAAGCTCTCCTATAAATTTAGAAAAAGCAAACGAGTGAAATGTTTGAGATGATAATTTGCTGAAATGCAAGCTCGAATAGCCCCAGGGTTTCGAATGATTCCCCGCGCTTTATACATCTCTCTGTTTACAAACGGTGTATAAATGAAAGATCGCTTCAGATGGGTCGTCGCTGTTTGACGCGCGATGCTGTTCCTTTTTTTTTGTCTGTCTGTGCGTTTAGCTTCGCTAAACAAGTTAAATGGTTAAAAAGCGTCGAAAAAGCGAATACACACGCGACAAGACAAATCTAACGAGTAAAGGAACGCTCCGCTCCAAGATAAAAATGGTTGTTTACAATCAATACAGCGTTTCGGTACCCCTGATCGTAGTCTGAAACTGTGTAACAAAAGAGAGGAAAGCGAATGGTGAAGGAACTTCGAAGCCTCCGTGGCGTGGCTAGAACTTGTGATAAAAGTATGTTTGCAGCAATTATGCATGCTCCCGTTAAAACAGCATTTCAATGTCTCGCATGGCTTAAAGCTCTAGGAGGCTTCAACATTTAGAATACATACGGACTACTTCGTTTGTTAAAGATAAGCGAAGACCGCGCGACCATCGCTCGGTCGTCCAGTCCTCGAAAGTTTTGTTGCGTTCCAAAGAAGAGA
>NW_027478177.1:90000-95000 GCF_051020975.1 Osmia lignaria lignaria | reverse complement strand
ACGTTAGTTCAATAGCGTTTAACGATCGATCCACGGTACAGAATGCAAAAATATGATTGTTAAAATTTTCGACTAATCGGTTCTAAGAGGCGAAGCAATACGCCGCTGGGACTTTGAAATATTTCGGAGCGCACCTAAAGTTCGTTATTTTGGCTAAACGGAGCGAAAATCTGCATTTATACCATCACGGACGTTAGTTCAATAGCGTTTAACGATCGATCCACGGTACAGAATGCAAAAATATGATTGTTAAAATTTTCGACTAATCGGTTCTAAGAGGCGAAGCAATACGCCGCTGGGACTTTGAAATATTTCGGAGCGCACCTAAAGTTCGTTATTTTGGCTAAACGGAGCGAAAATCTGCATTTATACCTTCACGGACGTTAGTTTAATAGCGTTTAACGATGGATCCACGGTACAGAATGCAAAAATATGATTGTTAAAATTTTCGACTAATCGGTTCTAAGAGGCGAAGCAATACGCCGCTGGGACTTTGAAATATTTCGGAGCGCACCTAAAGTTCGTTATTTTGGCTAAACGGAGCGAAAATCTGCATTTATACCATCACGGACGTTAGTTTAATAGCGTTTAACGATCGATCCACGGTACAGAATGCAAAAATATGATTGTTAAAATTTTCGACTAATCGGTTCTAAGAGGCGAAGCAATACGCCGCTGGGACTTTGAAATATTTCGGAGCGCACCTAAAGTTCGTTATTTTGGCTAAACGGAGCGAAAATCTGCATTTATACCATCACGGACGTTAGTTCAATAGCGTTTAACGATCGATCCACGGTACAGAATGCAAAAATATGATTGTTAAAATTTTCGACTAATCGGTTCTAAGAGGCGAAGCAATACGCCGCTGGGACTTTGAAATATTTCGGAGCGCACCTAAAGTTCGTTATTTTGGCTAAACGGAGCGAAAATCTGCATTTATACCATCACGGACGTTAGTTTAATAGCGTTTAACGATGGATCCACGGTACAGAATGCAAAAATATGATTGTTAAAATTTTCGACTAATCGGTTCTAAGAGGCGAAGCAATACGCCGCTGGGACTTTGAAATATTTCGGAGCGCACCTAAAGTTCGTTATTTTGGCTAAACGGAGCGAAAATCTGCATTTATACCATCACGGACGTTAGTTCAATAGCGTTTAACGATCGATCCACGGTACAGAATGCAAAAATATGATTGTTAAAATTTTCGACTAATCGGTTCTAAGAGGCGAAGCAATACGCCGCTGGGACTTTGAAATATTTCGGAGCGCACCTAAAGTTCGTTATTTTGGCTAAACGGAGCGAAAATCTGCATTTATACCATCACGGACGTTAGTTCAATAGCGTTTAACGATCGATCCACGGTACAGAATGCAAAAATATGATTGTTAAAATTTTCGACTAATCGGTTCTAAGAGGCGAAGCAATACGCCGCTGGGACTTTGAAATATTTCGGAGCGCACCTAAAGTTCGTTATTTTGGCTAAACGGAGCGAAAATCTGCATTTATACCATCACGGACGTTAGTTCAATAGCGTTTAACGATCGATCCACGGTACAGAATGCAAAAATATGATTGTTAAAATTTTCGACTAATCGGTTCTAAGAGGCGAAGCAATACGCCGCTGGGACTTTGAAATATTTCGGAGCGCACCTAAAGTTCGTTATTTTGGCTAAACGGAGCGAAAATCTGCATTTATACCATCACGGACGTTAGTTTAATAGCGTTTAACGATGGATCCACGGTACAGAATGCAAAAATATGATTGTTAAAATTTTCGACTAATCGGTTCTAAGAGGCGAAGCAATACGCCGCTGGGACTTTGAAATATTTCGGAGCGCACCTAAAGTTCGTTATTTTGGCTAAACGGAGCGAAAATCTGCATTTATACCATCACGGACGTTAGTTCAATAGCGTTTAACGATCGATCCACGGTACAGAATGCAAAAATATGATTGTTAAAATTTTCGACTAATCGGTTCTAAGAGGCGAAGCAATACGCCGCTGGGACTTTGAAATATTTCGGAGCGCACCTAAAGTTCGTTATTTTGGCTAAACGGAGCGAAAATCTGCATTTATACCATCACGGACGTTAGTTCAATAGCGTTTAACGATCGATCCACGGTACAGAATGCAAAAATATGATTGTTAAAATTTTCGACTAATCGGTTCTAAGAGGCGAAGCAATACGCCGCTGGGACTTTGAAATATTTCGGAGCGCACCTAAAGTTCGTTATTTTGGCTAAACGGAGCGAAAATCTGCATTTATACCATCACGGACGTTAGTTCAATAGCGTTTAACGATCGATCCACGGTACAGAATGCAAAAATATGATTGTTAAAATTTTCGACTAATCGGTTCTAAGAGGCGAAGCAATACGCCGCTGGGACTTTGAAATATTTCGGAGCGCACCTAAAGTTCGTTATTTTGGCTAAACGGAGCGAAAATCTGCATTTATACCATCACGGACGTTAGTTTAATAGCGTTTAACGATGGATCCACGGTACAGAATGCAAAAATATGATTGTTAAAATTTTCGACTAATCGGTTCTAAGAGGCGAAGCAATACGCCGCTGGGACTTTGAAATATTTCGGAGCGCACCTAAAGTTCGTTATTTTGGCTAAACGGAGCGAAAATCTGCATTTATACCATCACGGACGTTAGTTCAATAGCGTTTAACGATCGATCCACGGTACAGAATGCAAAAATATGATTGTTAAAATTTTCGACTAATCGGTTCTAAGAGGCGAAGCAATACGCCGCTGGGACTTTGAAATATTTCGGAGCGCACCTAAAGTTCGTTATTTTGGCTAAACGGAGCGAAAATCTGCATTTATACCATCACGGACGTTAGTTCAATAGCGTTTAACGATCGATCCACGGTACAGAATGCAAAAATATGATTGTTAAAATTTTCGACTAATCGGTTCTAAGAGGCGAAGCAATACGCCGCTGGGACTTTGAAATATTTCGGAGCGCACCTAAAGTTCGTTATTTTGGCTAAACGGAGCGAAAATCTGCATTTATACCATCACGGACGTTAGTTTAATAGCGTTTAACGATGGATCCACGGTACAGAATGCAAAAATATGATTGTTAAAATTTTCGACTAATCGGTTCTAAGAGGCGAAGCAATACGCCGCTGGGACTTTGAAATATTTCGGAGCGCACCTAAAGTTCGTTATTTTGGCTAAACGGAGCGAAAATCTGCATTTATACCATCACGGACGTTAGTTTAATAGCGTTTAACGATGGATCCACGGTACAGAATGCAAAAATATGATTGTTAAAATTTTCGACTAATCGGTTCTAAGAGGCGAAGCAATACGCCGCTGGGACTTTGAAATATTTCGGAGCGCACCTAAAGTTCGTTATTTTGGCTAAACGGAGCGAAAATCTGCATTTATACCATCACGGACGTTAGTTCAATAGCGTTTAACGATCGATCCACGGTACAGAATGCAAAAATATGATTGTTAAAATTTTCGACTAATCGGTTCTAAGAGGCGAAGCAACACGCCGCTGGGACTTTGAAATATTTCGGAGCGCACCTAAAGTTCGTTATTTTGGCTAAACGGAGCGAAAATCTGCATTTATACCATCACGGACGTTAGTTCAATAGCGTTTAACGATCGATCCACGGTACAGAATGCAAAAATATGATTGTTAAAATTTTCGACTAATCGGTTCTAAGAGGCGAAGCAATACGCCGCTGGGACTTTGAAATATTTCGGAGCGCACCTAAAGTTCGTTATTTTGGCTAAACGGAGCGAAAATCTGCATTTATACCATCACGGACGTTAGTTCAATAGCGTTTAACGATCGATCCACGGTACAGAATGCAAAAATATGATTGTTAAAATTTTCGACTTATCGGTTCTGGATCACTGAAAAATCAAAAAAAATTATTAATTTTGATTAATTAAATTACATATGTAGTTTTATATTGTTATAGTCTCGTATTTGTTAATGTTTTGTCGTAAGAAAATGCAAAAATATCGTTTTAATGTTTTCGTCTCATCGGTTCTGGATCGCTGAAAAATCAAAGAAAAATATTAATTTTGATTAATTAAATTACAAATGGAGTTTTATATTGCTATAGTCGCTTATTTGTTAATGTTTTACCGTAAGAAAATGCAAAAATATCGTTTTAATATTTTCATCTCATCGGTTCTGGGCGGTTTTAAAATTTTTTAAAATATTAATTAAACCCATGATTTACATGAGAATGTGAATTTATTATGTCCTGCATGTTAATTTATTAATTTTCATGTATAGAACGTTATAAAATGAAAGGATATGTTCGACGATATTTTCAGTCTAAGTTTTACCGTGCCGGCGGGATGGTACGCTCTCACGGCGGTTTGCACAGGCATACGCCTGGGCGTAAGCCCATGCGTCGCCGACCTAGCGGCCGGCCGTTCGGTATTTATAGGAAGGCACTTTCGGTTCGCTCGGACCGGTCGGGAGTAGCGTCGAGCGTGTGGCTCTTTTATGACTTCGGTTGAAAAGCAGTCTACCGCTCCTCGAGAATATACTTTCTCGACTATTCTCGTTCCGGTTTTCCGTTGCGGATTATTATTAATCTCCACACAGCATTACCACGGGTCGGTGTCTAAGACCGAATGGCCCATATGTGGTGAGCCTTGTAATATAAGGCTGGTGACCTGTATGCACTTATAAATGTTGCATACTTGTACAAACTGAGCATCAACTGTCTGTAACCAAAATTTGTTAAAACTGAAAAAGTTATAAGATTGTATAAAATTTTTGAACCAAGAAAGTAGTGTTAGACGAAAATTCGTTCTATCACTTTTAGAAGGGAGACTGTTTGGAAATATTTAAAGTATAAAATACACAAAAGTCCACTGAATTATGAACAAAATTACGTCCCTGAATTTAAGAAAAGTCAAGAGGTGTCAGAAATAAAATCCTCTCTGATACGTTCAGAGAGGAAAATAAGTATGGAGAGAGGAGTAAAAATGAAAGAAGTTTTA
>NW_027478177.1:85000-87500 GCF_051020975.1 Osmia lignaria lignaria | reverse complement strand
GATATAATAAATAATACCATATACATGACACAAAACACATAAATCTCGGGTTCGAGCCAATAAGAAACAAATACCAAAACGCTGCGATGCGGTAAAATTACACCGACACGGTTACGTGCGGAGGTCGCTTTGATTACTCATCGCGTTTCTCCCGTCCGTTCGGAACCGCCGGCAAAAAAACTGTGCGACCAACGGCGCCAAAGAGCACGACGCCGGACCATTTCTCTCTGGCTGATGTGAATGGAAGTAAAAGACGCTTGCGTGAGGTCTCTCGACCTTTATCTCTCTAACTTATACTTATGGGTCGTCGTCTACTTGATCGGGTACAAACAAGTCGTAAGAAACAAACAAACAAACCACAAAAATACAAGTCGTAAAAAAACAAACTTCTGTTGGTTAACCTACAATATGAAGGATCGAAATGAAAGAAGGATCATATTATTACAAACCGAAAGTGAAGGATCATTAAAATTGAAATACAATATATATAAATATATAAATGTACCCGTCGTTGCGACACCCTAGTTAAATGGAAAGATATAAAAAAGAGAGAAAAGGAATACAGATGACCCGCCGTCTGATCTTTGCTAAATGATCTGGCATCACCGGAGTTTTTTTGGTCCGTGTTGCGTTCGCTCTATTCGAAATGAAACTCGCGGAGGCGAAGAATTGTTAAAAGTTTACGAAGCGTCTAGGAGTGGTTAAAACTGAGAGAGTTGAAACTACGATGTATTAGAACGAGCAACCGTCGAAACTTTGTTTTCGCGACGTTCTTTTCGTCGCTCTCGTCCCCACGCTCCTACGCTTTGGTTGTTTCTTTGCCATCCGTGTTGCGATAAAAAGATTTCTCCATTGTCCAAAAAGGACGGATCGAGATTCCTCTTTCGAGAGGGAGAGAGAGGTACTTGCGGGTAACCTGGAATCTACGAAACACGCACCGTGGTAAGATTCGTGCGTCCGCCTGATCGATGTGTGTTGTTTACGGACCGGCTGAGAAGCGACGATAGCGAGTCTTTGAAAAACTATGTGTCCATTAGTTAGACCGATCGTCGCCGGCCGTGTGTCTGTTCGAATCTCGCAACCCACGATTCAGCGACAGGACGCGCGCTCGCATTCCTTGTGTGCGTTCGTACTTTTCAAGGTTTTTAAATGTACTTTACGCCCGACCGTCGAGAGGAGCGTGCCACTGGGCGTTTCTCCGACGGTTTCCGTCCTTGGACGCGATCGTGTCGTCAACGATCGAACAAACAAACAAATACGTTGGCGACGCCCGAATTCGCTCTCCCGCACGCGCCGGGTGGGAGAGTGATGTGGGTATCGAATGTGATGCGTGTTAATAATGAAAATAACACTCTAAAGATCTAAAGAGTTTGAAATACAAAATTTTACGATTACCCTGAACGGTGGATCACTTGGCTCGTGGGTCGATGAAGAACGCAGCTAATTGCGCGTCAACGTGTGAACTGCAGGACACATGAACATCGACATTTCGAACGCACATTGCGGTCCACGGATACAATTCCTGGACCACGCCTGGCTGAGGGTCGTTTTCTTAACAAAAGACTGCTTGCGTTTGCTTCTCGAAAAAAGAGTAATTCATTTCTTTCTAAACATCTCGCCGTCGTTCAACGAAAGTAGAACGTTTCGGAGCGGGATTATCGAACGAAATTGAAAGAATGAATGAACGATAAACAAAGAAAGAGTCGCAACGTACGAGCGATAGTTGGGCAGTTCGTCGGCGTTTGTCGTGGAAACGATGTGACGAAAATCGCAACCGATACACTAAATGCAGGCCGTTAAAGGAGAGAAACAAATTTCGAAATATCTCTTCGAACTAGCGCAAGTGCGTCACGGCGCGCGAGTCGTTCGTTAAAATTTATAAACGACCGCCCGTGAAAGCACCGAGTTCTCGGAAGATAATCTATAAAGATTCTCCATCCTGCTGGAAGTTATCGGATCGGCGCGATTGTTCACTTGTAGAAATCCACGCTCCCGACGTTGCCAGAAACGATATTTACGAAAGGTGTGTCAAAAATAAACGAAAGAAGCTCTCCTATAAATTTAGAAAAAGCAAACGAGTGAAATGTTTGAGATGATAATTTGCTGAAATGCAAGCTCGAATAGCCCCAGGGTTTCGAATGATTCCCCGCGCTTTATACATCTCTCTGTTTACAAACGGTGTATAAATGAAAGATCGCTTCAGATGGGTCGTCGCTGTTTGACGCGCGATGCTGTTCCTTTTTTTTTGTCTGTCTGTGCGTTTAGCTTCGCTAAACAAGTTAAATGGTTAAAAAGCGTCGAAAAAGCGAATACACACGCGACAAGACAAATCTAACGAGTAAAGGAACGCTCCGCTCCAAGATAAAAATGGTTGTTTACAATCAATACAGCGTTTCGGTACCCCTGATCGTAGTCTGAAACTGTGTAACAAAAGAGAGGAAAGCGAATGGTGAAGGAACTTCGAAGCCTCCGTGGCGTGGCTAGAACTTGTGATAAAAGT
>NW_027478177.1:75000-77500 GCF_051020975.1 Osmia lignaria lignaria | reverse complement strand
GATTGTTAAAATTTTCGACTAATCGGTTCTAAGAGGCGAAGCAATACGCCGCTGGGACTTTGAAATATTTCGGAGCGCACCTAAAGTTCGTTATTTTGGCTAAACGGAGCGAAAATCTGCATTTATACCATCACGGACGTTAGTTCAATAGCGTTTAACGATCGATCCACGGTACAGAATGCAAAAATATGATTGTTAAAATTTTCGACTAATCGGTTCTAAGAGGCGAAGCAATACGCCGCTGGGACTTTGAAATATTTCGGAGCGCACCTAAAGTTCGTTATTTTGGCTAAACGGAGCGAAAATCTGCATTTATACCATCACGGACGTTAGTTCAATAGCGTTTAACGATCGATCCACGGTACAGAATGCAAAAATATGATTGTTAAAATTTTCGACTAATCGGTTCTAAGAGGCGAAGCAATACGCCGCTGGGACTTTGAAATATTTCGGAGCGCACCTAAAGTTCGTTATTTTGGCTAAACGGAGCGAAAATCTGCATTTATACCATCACGGACGTTAGTTCAATAGCGTTTAACGATCGATCCACGGTACAGAATGCAAAAATATGATTGTTAAAATTTTCGACTAATCGGTTCTAAGAGGCGAAGCAATACGCCGCTGGGACTTTGAAATATTTCGGAGCGCACCTAAAGTTCGTTATTTTGGCTAAACGGAGCGAAAATCTGCATTTATACCATCACGGACGTTAGTTTAATAGCGTTTAACGATGGATCCACGGTACAGAATGCAAAAATATGATTGTTAAAATTTTCGACTAATCGGTTCTAAGAGGCGAAGCAATACGCCGCTGGGACTTTGAAATATTTCGGAGCGCACCTAAAGTTCGTTATTTTGGCTAAACGGAGCGAAAATCTGCATTTATACCATCACGGACGTTAGTTCAATAGCGTTTAACGATCGATCCACGGTACAGAATGCAAAAATATGATTGTTAAAATTTTCGACTAATCGGTTCTAAGAGGCGAAGCAATACGCCGCTGGGACTTTGAAATATTTCGGAGCGCACCTAAAGTTCGTTATTTTGGCTAAACGGAGCGAAAATCTGCATTTATACCATCACGGACGTTAGTTCAATAGCGTTTAACGATCGATCCACGGTACAGAATGCAAAAATATGATTGTTAAAATTTTCGACTAATCGGTTCTAAGAGGCGAAGCAATACGCCGCTGGGACTTTGAAATATTTCGGAGCGCACCTAAAGTTCGTTATTTTGGCTAAACGGAGCGAAAATCTGCATTTATACCATCACGGACGTTAGTTCAATAGCGTTTAACGATCGATCCACGGTACAGAATGCAAAAATATGATTGTTAAAATTTTCGACTAATCGGTTCTAAGAGGCGAAGCAATACGCCGCTGGGACTTTGAAATATTTCGGAGCGCACCTAAAGTTCGTTATTTTGGCTAAACGGAGCGAAAATCTGCATTTATACCATCACGGACGTTAGTTTAATAGCGTTTAACGATGGATCCACGGTACAGAATGCAAAAATATGATTGTTAAAATTTTCGACTAATCGGTTCTAAGAGGCGAAGCAATACGCCGCTGGGACTTTGAAATATTTCGGAGCGCACCTAAAGTTCGTTATTTTGGCTAAACGGAGCGAAAATCTGCATTTATACCATCACGGACGTTAGTTCAATAGCGTTTAACGATCGATCCACGGTACAGAATGCAAAAATATGATTGTTAAAATTTTCGACTAATCGGTTCTAAGAGGCGAAGCAATACGCCGCTGGGACTTTGAAATATTTCGGAGCGCACCTAAAGTTCGTTATTTTGGCTAAACGGAGCGAAAATCTGCATTTATACCATCACGGACGTTAGTTCAATAGCGTTTAACGATCGATCCACGGTACAGAATGCAAAAATATGATTGTTAAAATTTTCGACTAATCGGTTCTAAGAGGCGAAGCAATACGCCGCTGGGACTTTGAAATATTTCGGAGCGCACCTAAAGTTCGTTATTTTGGCTAAACGGAGCGAAAATCTGCATTTATACCATCACGGACGTTAGTTTAATAGCGTTTAACGATGGATCCACGGTACAGAATGCAAAAATATGATTGTTAAAATTTTCGACTAATCGGTTCTAAGAGGCGAAGCAATACGCCGCTGGGACTTTGAAATATTTCGGAGCGCACCTAAAGTTCGTTATTTTGGCTAAACGGAGCGAAAATCTGCATTTATACCATCACGGACGTTAGTTTAATAGCGTTTAACGATGGATCCACGGTACAGAATGCAAAAATATGATTGTTAAAATTTTCGACTAATCGGTTCTAAGAGGCGAAGCAATACGCCGCTGGGACTTTGAAATATTTCGGAGCGCACCTAAAGTTCGTTATTTTGGCTAAACGGAGCGAAAATCTGCATTTATACCATCACGGACGTTAGTTCAATAGCGTTTAACGATCGATCCACGGTACAGAATGCAAAAATATGATTGTTAAAATTTTCGACTAATCGGTTCT
>NW_027478177.1:67500-70000 GCF_051020975.1 Osmia lignaria lignaria | reverse complement strand
TAGCGAGTCTTTGAAAAACTATGTGTCCATTAGTTAGACCGATCGTCGCCGGCCGTGTGTCTGTTCGAATCTCGCAACCCACGATTCAGCGACAGGACGCGCGCTCGCATTCCTTGTGTGCGTTCGTACTTTTCAAGGTTTTTAAATGTACTTTACGCCCGACCGTCGAGAGGAGCGTGCCACTGGGCGTTTCTCCGACGGTTTCCGTCCTTGGACGCGATCGTGTCGTCAACGATCGAACAAACAAACAAATACGTTGGCGACGCCCGAATTCGCTCTCCCGCACGCGCCGGGTGGGAGAGTGATGTGGGTATCGAATGTGATGCGTGTTAATAATGAAAATAACACTCTAAAGATCTAAAGAGTTTGAAATACAAAATTTTACGATTACCCTGAACGGTGGATCACTTGGCTCGTGGGTCGATGAAGAACGCAGCTAATTGCGCGTCAACGTGTGAACTGCAGGACACATGAACATCGACATTTCGAACGCACATTGCGGTCCACGGATACAATTCCTGGACCACGCCTGGCTGAGGGTCGTTTTCTTAACAAAAGACTGCTTGCGTTTGCTTCTCGAAAAAAGAGTAATTCATTTCTTTCTAAACATCTCGCCGTCGTTCAACGAAAGTAGAACGTTTCGGAGCGGGATTATCGAACGAAATTGAAAGAATGAATGAACGATAAACAAAGAAAGAGTCGCAACGTACGAGCGATAGTTGGGCAGTTCGTCGGCGTTTGTCGTGGAAACGATGTGACGAAAATCGCAACCGATACACTAAATGCAGGCCGTTAAAGGAGAGAAACAAATTTCGAAATATCTCTTCGAACTAGCGCAAGTGCGTCACGGCGCGCGAGTCGTTCGTTAAAATTTATAAACGACCGCCCGTGAAAGCACCGAGTTCTCGGAAGATAATCTATAAAGATTCTCCATCCTGCTGGAAGTTATCGGATCGGCGCGATTGTTCACTTGTAGAAATCCACGCTCCCGACGTTGCCAGAAACGATATTTACGAAAGGTGTGTCAAAAATAAACGAAAGAAGCTCTCCTATAAATTTAGAAAAAGCAAACGAGTGAAATGTTTGAGATGATAATTTGCTGAAATGCAAGCTCGAATAGCCCCAGGGTTTCGAATGATTCCCCGCGCTTTATACATCTCTCTGTTTACAAACGGTGTATAAATGAAAGATCGCTTCAGATGGGTCGTCGCTGTTTGACGCGCGATGCTGTTCCTTTTTTTTTGTCTGTCTGTGCGTTTAGCTTCGCTAAACAAGTTAAATGGTTAAAAAGCGTCGAAAAAGCGAATACACACGCGACAAGACAAATCTAACGAGTAAAGGAACGCTCCGCTCCAAGATAAAAATGGTTGTTTACAATCAATACAGCGTTTCGGTACCCCTGATCGTAGTCTGAAACTGTGTAACAAAAGAGAGGAAAGCGAATGGTGAAGGAACTTCGAAGCCTCCGTGGCGTGGCTAGAACTTGTGATAAAAGTATGTTTGCAGCAATTATGCATGCTCCCGTTAAAACAGCATTTCAATGTCTCGCATGGCTTAAAGCTCTAGGAGGCTTCAACATTTAGAATACATACGGACTACTTCGTTTGTTAAAGATAAGCGAAGACCGCGCGACCATCGCTCGGTCGTCCAGTCCTCGAAAGTTTTGTTGCGTTCCAAAGAAGAGACAAATGGGGTTTACCCTTGCGCTAAGGGGAGAAGAAGAGAAAAGCAGTTGTTAAATCTAAGAGGTGTGTGGAGTACATCGCGTGTTGGTTAAAATTGTTAAATGAAGTATACGCGAAATGTTCTCTCGCTCTTGCTTTTCCTCTTGCTTCCGTGGCGCTCGAAAAGAAGGGATGATAAATAAAGAAACCTATTCGAAATCTCTTGTGGAACAAAAAATAATACGGACGGACGTTAAAATTGAACCGAGACGAAATGGATCGTCTTGCGAGTTGTCTTCGCTTTGAAATTGTTAAAAATTGATAAAAGCAATACGACGAAGCTGCAGTCCGCAAAATGTTTGAAGCAAAAAGGAAATAACACGAAAATTATGGGAACGTCGTGTCTCAACTTTTTTTTCCCTCTTGTGCTCGTTTCATCGAACGATAAATACAAACATTTTGAAACGAGAGAGGAGGAAAAATTGAATATGCGAAAGGTTGATTCACGCACAGTTTCTCTACGTGTTTGCTTTTTTGCTTCTTTTCGTTTATTTTTTTTTTTTTTGCATCGAGCATCATTATTCACCTTTCGATGAAACCAAAGAAATTGACGACCTCAGAGTAGGCGAGATTACCCGCTGAATTTAAGCATATTATTAAGCGGAGGAAAAGAAACTAACTAGGATTTCCTTAGTAGCGGCGAGCGAACAGGAATGAGCCCAGCACTGAATCCCGCGGTACCGCCGCTGGGAAATGTAGTGTTCAGGAGGATCCGTTTATCCCGAGACATCGAATTGCGTCCAAGTCCATCTTGAATGGGGCCATTTACCCATAGA
>NW_027478177.1:50000-60000 GCF_051020975.1 Osmia lignaria lignaria | reverse complement strand
GTTCGTTATTTTGGCTAAACGGAGCGAAAATCTGCATTTATACCATCACGGACGTTAGTTCAATAGCGTTTAACGATCGATCCACGGTACAGAATGCAAAAATATGATTGTTAAAATTTTCGACTAATCGGTTCTAAGAGGCGAAGCAATACGCCGCTGGGACTTTGAAATATTTCGGAGCGCACCTAAAGTTCGTTATTTTGGCTAAACGGAGCGAAAATCTGCATTTATACCATCACGGACGTTAGTTCAATAGCGTTTAACGATCGATCCACGGTACAGAATGCAAAAATATGATTGTTAAAATTTTCGACTAATCGGTTCTAAGAGGCGAAGCAATACGCCGCTGGGACTTTGAAATATTTCGGAGCGCACCTAAAGTTCGTTATTTTGGCTAAACGGAGCGAAAATCTGCATTTATACCATCACGGACGTTAGTTCAATAGCGTTTAACGATCGATCCACGGTACAGAATGCAAAAATATGATTGTTAAAATTTTCGACTAATCGGTTCTAAGAGGCGAAGCAATACGCCGCTGGGACTTTGAAATATTTCGGAGCGCACCTAAAGTTCGTTATTTTGGCTAAACGGAGCGAAAATCTGCATTTATACCATCACGGACGTTAGTTTAATAGCGTTTAACGATGGATCCACGGTACAGAATGCAAAAATATGATTGTTAAAATTTTCGACTAATCGGTTCTAAGAGGCGAAGCAATACGCCGCTGGGACTTTGAAATATTTCGGAGCGCACCTAAAGTTCGTTATTTTGGCTAAACGGAGCGAAAATCTGCATTTATACCATCACGGACGTTAGTTTAATAGCGTTTAACGATCGATCCACGGTACAGAATGCAAAAATATGATTGTTAAAATTTTCGACTAATCGGTTCTAAGAGGCGAAGCAATACGCCGCTGGGACTTTGAAATATTTCGGAGCGCACCTAAAGTTCGTTATTTTGGCTAAACGGAGCGAAAATCTGCATTTATACCATCACGGACGTTAGTTCAATAGCGTTTAACGATCGATCCACGGTACAGAATGCAAAAATATGATTGTTAAAATTTTCGACTAATCGGTTCTAAGAGGCGAAGCAATACGCCGCTGGGACTTTGAAATATTTCGGAGCGCACCTAAAGTTCGTTATTTTGGCTAAACGGAGCGAAAATCTGCATTTATACCATCACGGACGTTAGTTCAATAGCGTTTAACGATCGATCCACGGTACAGAATGCAAAAATATGATTGTTAAAATTTTCGACTAATCGGTTCTAAGAGGCGAAGCAATACGCCGCTGGGACTTTGAAATATTTCGGAGCGCACCTAAAGTTCGTTATTTTGGCTAAACGGAGCGAAAATCTGCATTTATACCATCACGGACGTTAGTTCAATAGCGTTTAACGATCGATCCACGGTACAGAATGCAAAAATATGATTGTTAAAATTTTCGACTAATCGGTTCTAAGAGGCGAAGCAATACGCCGCTGGGACTTTGAAATATTTCGGAGCGCACCTAAAGTTCGTTATTTTGGCTAAACGGAGCGAAAATCTGCATTTATACCATCACGGACGTTAGTTCAATAGCGTTTAACGATCGATCCACGGTACAGAATGCAAAAATATGATTGTTAAAATTTTCGACTAATCGGTTCTAAGAGGCGAAGCAATACGCCGCTGGGACTTTGAAATATTTCGGAGCGCACCTAAAGTTCGTTATTTTGGCTAAACGGAGCGAAAATCTGCATTTATACCATCACGGACGTTAGTTCAATAGCGTTTAACGATCGATCCACGGTACAGAATGCAAAAATATGATTGTTAAAATTTTCGACTAATCGGTTCTAAGAGGCGAAGCAATACGCCGCTGGGACTTTGAAATATTTCGGAGCGCACCTAAAGTTCGTTATTTTGGCTAAACGGAGCGAAAATCTGCATTTATACCATCACGGACGTTAGTTCAATAGCGTTTAACGATCGATCCACGGTACAGAATGCAAAAATATGATTGTTAAAATTTTCGACTAATCGGTTCTAAGAGGCGAAGCAATACGCCGCTGGGACTTTGAAATATTTCGGAGCGCACCTAAAGTTCGTTATTTTGGCTAAACGGAGCGAAAATCTGCATTTATACCATCACGGACGTTAGTTCAATAGCGTTTAACGATCGATCCACGGTACAGAATGCAAAAATATGATTGTTAAAATTTTCGACTAATCGGTTCTAAGAGGCGAAGCAATACGCCGCTGGGACTTTGAAATATTTCGGAGCGCACCTAAAGTTCGTTATTTTGGCTAAACGGAGCGAAAATCTGCATTTATACCATCACGGACGTTAGTTCAATAGCGTTTAACGATCGATCCACGGTACAGAATGCAAAAATATGATTGTTAAAATTTTCGACTAATCGGTTCTAAGAGGCGAAGCAATACGCCGCTGGGACTTTGAAATATTTCGGAGCGCACCTAAAGTTCGTTATTTTGGCTAAACGGAGCGAAAATCTGCATTTATACCATCACGGACGTTAGTTCAATAGCGTTTAACGATCGATCCACGGTACAGAATGCAAAAATATGATTGTTAAAATTTTCGACTAATCGGTTCTAAGAGGCGAAGCAATACGCCGCTGGGACTTTGAAATATTTCGGAGCGCACCTAAAGTTCGTTATTTTGGCTAAACGGAGCGAAAATCTGCATTTATACCTTCACGGACGTTAGTTTAATAGCGTTTAACGATGGATCCACGGTACAGAATGCAAAAATATGATTGTTAAAATTTTCGACTAATCGGTTCTAAGAGGCGAAGCAATACGCCGCTGGGACTTTGAAATATTTCGGAGCGCACCTAAAGTTCGTTATTTTGGCTAAACGGAGCGAAAATCTGCATTTATACCATCACGGACGTTAGTTTAATAGCGTTTAACGATCGATCCACGGTACAGAATGCAAAAATATGATTGTTAAAATTTTCGACTAATCGGTTCTAAGAGGCGAAGCAATACGCCGCTGGGACTTTGAAATATTTCGGAGCGCACCTAAAGTTCGTTATTTTGGCTAAACGGAGCGAAAATCTGCATTTATACCATCACGGACGTTAGTTCAATAGCGTTTAACGATCGATCCACGGTACAGAATGCAAAAATATGATTGTTAAAATTTTCGACTAATCGGTTCTAAGAGGCGAAGCAATACGCCGCTGGGACTTTGAAATATTTCGGAGCGCACCTAAAGTTCGTTATTTTGGCTAAACGGAGCGAAAATCTGCATTTATACCATCACGGACGTTAGTTTAATAGCGTTTAACGATGGATCCACGGTACAGAATGCAAAAATATGATTGTTAAAATTTTCGACTAATCGGTTCTAAGAGGCGAAGCAATACGCCGCTGGGACTTTGAAATATTTCGGAGCGCACCTAAAGTTCGTTATTTTGGCTAAACGGAGCGAAAATCTGCATTTATACCATCACGGACGTTAGTTCAATAGCGTTTAACGATCGATCCACGGTACAGAATGCAAAAATATGATTGTTAAAATTTTCGACTAATCGGTTCTAAGAGGCGAAGCAATACGCCGCTGGGACTTTGAAATATTTCGGAGCGCACCTAAAGTTCGTTATTTTGGCTAAACGGAGCGAAAATCTGCATTTATACCATCACGGACGTTAGTTCAATAGCGTTTAACGATCGATCCACGGTACAGAATGCAAAAATATGATTGTTAAAATTTTCGACTAATCGGTTCTAAGAGGCGAAGCAATACGCCGCTGGGACTTTGAAATATTTCGGAGCGCACCTAAAGTTCGTTATTTTGGCTAAACGGAGCGAAAATCTGCATTTATACCATCACGGACGTTAGTTCAATAGCGTTTAACGATCGATCCACGGTACAGAATGCAAAAATATGATTGTTAAAATTTTCGACTAATCGGTTCTAAGAGGCGAAGCAATACGCCGCTGGGACTTTGAAATATTTCGGAGCGCACCTAAAGTTCGTTATTTTGGCTAAACGGAGCGAAAATCTGCATTTATACCATCACGGACGTTAGTTTAATAGCGTTTAACGATGGATCCACGGTACAGAATGCAAAAATATGATTGTTAAAATTTTCGACTAATCGGTTCTAAGAGGCGAAGCAATACGCCGCTGGGACTTTGAAATATTTCGGAGCGCACCTAAAGTTCGTTATTTTGGCTAAACGGAGCGAAAATCTGCATTTATACCATCACGGACGTTAGTTCAATAGCGTTTAACGATCGATCCACGGTACAGAATGCAAAAATATGATTGTTAAAATTTTCGACTAATCGGTTCTAAGAGGCGAAGCAATACGCCGCTGGGACTTTGAAATATTTCGGAGCGCACCTAAAGTTCGTTATTTTGGCTAAACGGAGCGAAAATCTGCATTTATACCATCACGGACGTTAGTTCAATAGCGTTTAACGATCGATCCACGGTACAGAATGCAAAAATATGATTGTTAAAATTTTCGACTAATCGGTTCTAAGAGGCGAAGCAATACGCCGCTGGGACTTTGAAATATTTCGGAGCGCACCTAAAGTTCGTTATTTTGGCTAAACGGAGCGAAAATCTGCATTTATACCATCACGGACGTTAGTTCAATAGCGTTTAACGATCGATCCACGGTACAGAATGCAAAAATATGATTGTTAAAATTTTCGACTAATCGGTTCTAAGAGGCGAAGCAATACGCCGCTGGGACTTTGAAATATTTCGGAGCGCACCTAAAGTTCGTTATTTTGGCTAAACGGAGCGAAAATCTGCATTTATACCATCACGGACGTTAGTTCAATAGCGTTTAACGATCGATCCACGGTACAGAATGCAAAAATATGATTGTTAAAATTTTCGACTAATCGGTTCTAAGAGGCGAAGCAATACGCCGCTGGGACTTTGAAATATTTCGGAGCGCACCTAAAGTTCGTTATTTTGGCTAAACGGAGCGAAAATCTGCATTTATACCTTCACGGACGTTAGTTTAATAGCGTTTAACGATGGATCCACGGTACAGAATGCAAAAATATGATTGTTAAAATTTTCGACTAATCGGTTCTAAGAGGCGAAGCAATACGCCGCTGGGACTTTGAAATATTTCGGAGCGCACCTAAAGTTCGTTATTTTGGCTAAACGGAGCGAAAATCTGCATTTATACCATCACGGACGTTAGTTTAATAGCGTTTAACGATCGATCCACGGTACAGAATGCAAAAATATGATTGTTAAAATTTTCGACTAATCGGTTCTAAGAGGCGAAGCAATACGCCGCTGGGACTTTGAAATATTTCGGAGCGCACCTAAAGTTCGTTATTTTGGCTAAACGGAGCGAAAATCTGCATTTATACCATCACGGACGTTAGTTCAATAGCGTTTAACGATCGATCCACGGTACAGAATGCAAAAATATGATTGTTAAAATTTTCGACTAATCGGTTCTAAGAGGCGAAGCAATACGCCGCTGGGACTTTGAAATATTTCGGAGCGCACCTAAAGTTCGTTATTTTGGCTAAACGGAGCGAAAATCTGCATTTATACCATCACGGACGTTAGTTTAATAGCGTTTAACGATGGATCCACGGTACAGAATGCAAAAATATGATTGTTAAAATTTTCGACTAATCGGTTCTAAGAGGCGAAGCAATACGCCGCTGGGACTTTGAAATATTTCGGAGCGCACCTAAAGTTCGTTATTTTGGCTAAACGGAGCGAAAATCTGCATTTATACCATCACGGACGTTAGTTCAATAGCGTTTAACGATCGATCCACGGTACAGAATGCAAAAATATGATTGTTAAAATTTTCGACTAATCGGTTCTAAGAGGCGAAGCAATACGCCGCTGGGACTTTGAAATATTTCGGAGCGCACCTAAAGTTCGTTATTTTGGCTAAACGGAGCGAAAATCTGCATTTATACCATCACGGACGTTAGTTCAATAGCGTTTAACGATCGATCCACGGTACAGAATGCAAAAATATGATTGTTAAAATTTTCGACTAATCGGTTCTAAGAGGCGAAGCAATACGCCGCTGGGACTTTGAAATATTTCGGAGCGCACCTAAAGTTCGTTATTTTGGCTAAACGGAGCGAAAATCTGCATTTATACCATCACGGACGTTAGTTCAATAGCGTTTAACGATCGATCCACGGTACAGAATGCAAAAATATGATTGTTAAAATTTTCGACTAATCGGTTCTAAGAGGCGAAGCAATACGCCGCTGGGACTTTGAAATATTTCGGAGCGCACCTAAAGTTCGTTATTTTGGCTAAACGGAGCGAAAATCTGCATTTATACCATCACGGACGTTAGTTTAATAGCGTTTAACGATGGATCCACGGTACAGAATGCAAAAATATGATTGTTAAAATTTTCGACTAATCGGTTCTAAGAGGCGAAGCAATACGCCGCTGGGACTTTGAAATATTTCGGAGCGCACCTAAAGTTCGTTATTTTGGCTAAACGGAGCGAAAATCTGCATTTATACCATCACGGACGTTAGTTCAATAGCGTTTAACGATCGATCCACGGTACAGAATGCAAAAATATGATTGTTAAAATTTTCGACTAATCGGTTCTAAGAGGCGAAGCAATACGCCGCTGGGACTTTGAAATATTTCGGAGCGCACCTAAAGTTCGTTATTTTGGCTAAACGGAGCGAAAATCTGCATTTATACCATCACGGACGTTAGTTCAATAGCGTTTAACGATCGATCCACGGTACAGAATGCAAAAATATGATTGTTAAAATTTTCGACTAATCGGTTCTAAGAGGCGAAGCAATACGCCGCTGGGACTTTGAAATATTTCGGAGCGCACCTAAAGTTCGTTATTTTGGCTAAACGGAGCGAAAATCTGCATTTATACCATCACGGACGTTAGTTCAATAGCGTTTAACGATCGATCCACGGTACAGAATGCAAAAATATGATTGTTAAAATTTTCGACTAATCGGTTCTAAGAGGCGAAGCAATACGCCGCTGGGACTTTGAAATATTTCGGAGCGCACCTAAAGTTCGTTATTTTGGCTAAACGGAGCGAAAATCTGCATTTATACCATCACGGACGTTAGTTTAATAGCGTTTAACGATGGATCCACGGTACAGAATGCAAAAATATGATTGTTAAAATTTTCGACTAATCGGTTCTAAGAGGCGAAGCAATACGCCGCTGGGACTTTGAAATATTTCGGAGCGCACCTAAAGTTCGTTATTTTGGCTAAACGGAGCGAAAATCTGCATTTATACCATCACGGACGTTAGTTCAATAGCGTTTAACGATCGATCCACGGTACAGAATGCAAAAATATGATTGTTAAAATTTTCGACTAATCGGTTCTAAGAGGCGAAGCAATACGCCGCTGGGACTTTGAAATATTTCGGAGCGCACCTAAAGTTCGTTATTTTGGCTAAACGGAGCGAAAATCTGCATTTATACCATCACGGACGTTAGTTCAATAGCGTTTAACGATCGATCCACGGTACAGAATGCAAAAATATGATTGTTAAAATTTTCGACTAATCGGTTCTAAGAGGCGAAGCAATACGCCGCTGGGACTTTGAAATATTTCGGAGCGCACCTAAAGTTCGTTATTTTGGCTAAACGGAGCGAAAATCTGCATTTATACCATCACGGACGTTAGTTTAATAGCGTTTAACGATGGATCCACGGTACAGAATGCAAAAATATGATTGTTAAAATTTTCGACTAATCGGTTCTAAGAGGCGAAGCAATACGCCGCTGGGACTTTGAAATATTTCGGAGCGCACCTAAAGTTCGTTATTTTGGCTAAACGGAGCGAAAATCTGCATTTATACCATCACGGACGTTAGTTTAATAGCGTTTAACGATGGATCCACGGTACAGAATGCAAAAATATGATTGTTAAAATTTTCGACTAATCGGTTCTAAGAGGCGAAGCAATACGCCGCTGGGACTTTGAAATATTTCGGAGCGCACCTAAAGTTCGTTATTTTGGCTAAACGGAGCGAAAATCTGCATTTATACCATCACGGACGTTAGTTCAATAGCGTTTAACGATCGATCCACGGTACAGAATGCAAAAATATGATTGTTAAAATTTTCGACTAATCGGTTCTAAGAGGCGAAGCAACACGCCGCTGGGACTTTGAAATATTTCGGAGCGCACCTAAAGTTCGTTATTTTGGCTAAACGGAGCGAAAATCTGCATTTATACCATCACGGACGTTAGTTCAATAGCGTTTAACGATCGATCCACGGTACAGAATGCAAAAATATGATTGTTAAAATTTTCGACTAATCGGTTCTAAGAGGCGAAGCAATACGCCGCTGGGACTTTGAAATATTTCGGAGCGCACCTAAAGTTCGTTATTTTGGCTAAACGGAGCGAAAATCTGCATTTATACCATCACGGACGTTAGTTCAATAGCGTTTAACGATCGATCCACGGTACAGAATGCAAAAATATGATTGTTAAAATTTTCGACTTATCGGTTCTGGATCACTGAAAAATCAAAAAAAATTATTAATTTTGATTAATTAAATTACATATGTAGTTTTATATTGTTATAGTCTCGTATTTGTTAATGTTTTGTCGTAAGAAAATGCAAAAATATCGTTTTAATGTTTTCGTCTCATCGGTTCTGGATCGCTGAAAAATCAAAGAAAAATATTAATTTTGATTAATTAAATTACAAATGGAGTTTTATATTGCTATAGTCGCTTATTTGTTAATGTTTTACCGTAAGAAAATGCAAAAATATCGTTTTAATATTTTCATCTCATCGGTTCTGGGCGGTTTTAAAATTTTTTAAAATATTAATTAAACCCATGATTTACATGAGAATGTGAATTTATTATGTCCTGCATGTTAATTTATTAATTTTCATGTATAGAACGTTATAAAATGAAAGGATATGTTCGACGATATTTTCAGTCTAAGTTTTACCGTGCCGGCGGGATGGTACGCTCTCACGGCGGTTTGCACAGGCATACGCCTGGGCGTAAGCCCATGCGTCGCCGACCTAGCGGCCGGCCGTTCGGTATTTATAGGAAGGCACTTTCGGTTCGCTCGGACCGGTCGGGAGTAGCGTCGAGCGTGTGGCTCTTTTATGACTTCGGTTGAAAAGCAGTCTACCGCTCCTCGAGAATATACTTTCTCGACTATTCTCGTTCCGGTTTTCCGTTGCGGATTATTATTAATCTCCACACAGCATTACCACGGGTCGGTGTCTAAGACCGAATGGCCCATATGTGGTGAGCCTTGTAATATAAGGCTGGTGACCTGTATGCACTTATAAATGTTGCATACTTGTACAAACTGAGCATCAACTGTCTGTAACCAAAATTTGTTAAAACTGAAAAAGTTATAAGATTGTATAAAATTTTTGAACCAAGAAAGTAGTGTTAGACGAAAATTCGTTCTATCACTTTTAGAAGGGAGACTGTTTGGAAATATTTAAAGTATAAAATACACAAAAGTCCACTGAATTATGAACAAAATTACGTCCCTGAATTTAAGAAAAGTCAAGAGGTGTCAGAAATAAAATCCTCTCTGATACGTTCAGAGAGGAAAATAAGTATGGAGAGAGGAGTAAAAATGAAAGAAGTTTTAAGGCTGGGGAAACTTCTAAAGGAGAGAGATTCCAACATATCTAATATGTACATTTAAAGCAAGTCCAAGGAACTCTCTCCGTTAATGTTTGAAAAGGTGTGTGCAGATGGAGGAGAAATGTATAAAGTACAGAGACGAGGTTGGTGGGCCCGCTCTAATGATAAAGATTATAAAATTTGGTGGCAAAATGACCAGCATGATCACTGTACGCGCTTTCTCGATTTGTATAGCATGCCACTGTCCGCGCTATCTTTTATTATATTGTCCAGCGTGTGTGGTCTACGTGCTTGCACGATGGATGCACGGCGTGAAAGTGATTTTCGTGCTTTATGAGAGGAGGAGGAGAATATTTGGCCTCTATAAGAGGTACAAAATTTATGAAATGTGTG
>NW_027478177.1:45000-47500 GCF_051020975.1 Osmia lignaria lignaria | reverse complement strand
CTGTTGGTTAACCTACAATATGAAGGATCGAAATGAAAGAAGGATCATATTATTACAAACCGAAAGTGAAGGATCATTAAAATTGAAATACAATATATATAAATATATAAATGTACCCGTCGTTGCGACACCCTAGTTAAATGGAAAGATATAAAAAAGAGAGAAAAGGAATACAGATGACCCGCCGTCTGATCTTTGCTAAATGATCTGGCATCACCGGAGTTTTTTTGGTCCGTGTTGCGTTCGCTCTATTCGAAATGAAACTCGCGGAGGCGAAGAATTGTTAAAAGTTTACGAAGCGTCTAGGAGTGGTTAAAACTGAGAGAGTTGAAACTACGATGTATTAGAACGAGCAACCGTCGAAACTTTGTTTTCGCGACGTTCTTTTCGTCGCTCTCGTCCCCACGCTCCTACGCTTTGGTTGTTTCTTTGCCATCCGTGTTGCGATAAAAAGATTTCTCCATTGTCCAAAAAGGACGGATCGAGATTCCTCTTTCGAGAGGGAGAGAGAGGTACTTGCGGGTAACCTGGAATCTACGAAACACGCACCGTGGTAAGATTCGTGCGTCCGCCTGATCGATGTGTGTTGTTTACGGACCGGCTGAGAAGCGACGATAGCGAGTCTTTGAAAAACTATGTGTCCATTAGTTAGACCGATCGTCGCCGGCCGTGTGTCTGTTCGAATCTCGCAACCCACGATTCAGCGACAGGACGCGCGCTCGCATTCCTTGTGTGCGTTCGTACTTTTCAAGGTTTTTAAATGTACTTTACGCCCGACCGTCGAGAGGAGCGTGCCACTGGGCGTTTCTCCGACGGTTTCCGTCCTTGGACGCGATCGTGTCGTCAACGATCGAACAAACAAACAAATACGTTGGCGACGCCCGAATTCGCTCTCCCGCACGCGCCGGGTGGGAGAGTGATGTGGGTATCGAATGTGATGCGTGTTAATAATGAAAATAACACTCTAAAGATCTAAAGAGTTTGAAATACAAAATTTTACGATTACCCTGAACGGTGGATCACTTGGCTCGTGGGTCGATGAAGAACGCAGCTAATTGCGCGTCAACGTGTGAACTGCAGGACACATGAACATCGACATTTCGAACGCACATTGCGGTCCACGGATACAATTCCTGGACCACGCCTGGCTGAGGGTCGTTTTCTTAACAAAAGACTGCTTGCGTTTGCTTCTCGAAAAAAGAGTAATTCATTTCTTTCTAAACATCTCGCCGTCGTTCAACGAAAGTAGAACGTTTCGGAGCGGGATTATCGAACGAAATTGAAAGAATGAATGAACGATAAACAAAGAAAGAGTCGCAACGTACGAGCGATAGTTGGGCAGTTCGTCGGCGTTTGTCGTGGAAACGATGTGACGAAAATCGCAACCGATACACTAAATGCAGGCCGTTAAAGGAGAGAAACAAATTTCGAAATATCTCTTCGAACTAGCGCAAGTGCGTCACGGCGCGCGAGTCGTTCGTTAAAATTTATAAACGACCGCCCGTGAAAGCACCGAGTTCTCGGAAGATAATCTATAAAGATTCTCCATCCTGCTGGAAGTTATCGGATCGGCGCGATTGTTCACTTGTAGAAATCCACGCTCCCGACGTTGCCAGAAACGATATTTACGAAAGGTGTGTCAAAAATAAACGAAAGAAGCTCTCCTATAAATTTAGAAAAAGCAAACGAGTGAAATGTTTGAGATGATAATTTGCTGAAATGCAAGCTCGAATAGCCCCAGGGTTTCGAATGATTCCCCGCGCTTTATACATCTCTCTGTTTACAAACGGTGTATAAATGAAAGATCGCTTCAGATGGGTCGTCGCTGTTTGACGCGCGATGCTGTTCCTTTTTTTTTGTCTGTCTGTGCGTTTAGCTTCGCTAAACAAGTTAAATGGTTAAAAAGCGTCGAAAAAGCGAATACACACGCGACAAGACAAATCTAACGAGTAAAGGAACGCTCCGCTCCAAGATAAAAATGGTTGTTTACAATCAATACAGCGTTTCGGTACCCCTGATCGTAGTCTGAAACTGTGTAACAAAAGAGAGGAAAGCGAATGGTGAAGGAACTTCGAAGCCTCCGTGGCGTGGCTAGAACTTGTGATAAAAGTATGTTTGCAGCAATTATGCATGCTCCCGTTAAAACAGCATTTCAATGTCTCGCATGGCTTAAAGCTCTAGGAGGCTTCAACATTTAGAATACATACGGACTACTTCGTTTGTTAAAGATAAGCGAAGACCGCGCGACCATCGCTCGGTCGTCCAGTCCTCGAAAGTTTTGTTGCGTTCCAAAGAAGAGACAAATGGGGTTTACCCTTGCGCTAAGGGGAGAAGAAGAGAAAAGCAGTTGTTAAATCTAAGAGGTGTGTGGAGTACATCGCGTGTTGGTTAAAATTGTTAAATGAAGTATACGCGAAATGTTCTCTCGCTCTTGCTTTTCCTCTTGCTTCCGTGGCGCTCGAAAAGAAGGGATGATAAATAAAGAAACCTATTCGAAATC
>NW_027478177.1:30000-37500 GCF_051020975.1 Osmia lignaria lignaria | reverse complement strand
TCGGAGCGCACCTAAAGTTCGTTATTTTGGCTAAACGGAGCGAAAATCTGCATTTATACCATCACGGACGTTAGTTTAATAGCGTTTAACGATGGATCCACGGTACAGAATGCAAAAATATGATTGTTAAAATTTTCGACTAATCGGTTCTAAGAGGCGAAGCAATACGCCGCTGGGACTTTGAAATATTTCGGAGCGCACCTAAAGTTCGTTATTTTGGCTAAACGGAGCGAAAATCTGCATTTATACCATCACGGACGTTAGTTCAATAGCGTTTAACGATCGATCCACGGTACAGAATGCAAAAATATGATTGTTAAAATTTTCGACTAATCGGTTCTAAGAGGCGAAGCAATACGCCGCTGGGACTTTGAAATATTTCGGAGCGCACCTAAAGTTCGTTATTTTGGCTAAACGGAGCGAAAATCTGCATTTATACCATCACGGACGTTAGTTTAATAGCGTTTAACGATGGATCCACGGTACAGAATGCAAAAATATGATTGTTAAAATTTTCGACTAATCGGTTCTAAGAGGCGAAGCAATACGCCGCTGGGACTTTGAAATATTTCGGAGCGCACCTAAAGTTCGTTATTTTGGCTAAACGGAGCGAAAATCTGCATTTATACCATCACGGACGTTAGTTTAATAGCGTTTAACGATGGATCCACGGTACAGAATGCAAAAATATGATTGTTAAAATTTTCGACTAATCGGTTCTAAGAGGCGAAGCAATACGCCGCTGGGACTTTGAAATATTTCGGAGCGCACCTAAAGTTCGTTATTTTGGCTAAACGGAGCGAAAATCTGCATTTATACCATCACGGACGTTAGTTCAATAGCGTTTAACGATGGATCCACGGTACAGAATGCAAAAATATGATTGTTAAAATTTTCGACTAATCGGTTCTAAGAGGCGAAGCAATACGCCGCTGGGACTTTGAAATATTTCGGAGCGCACCTAAAGTTCGTTATTTTGGCTAAACGGAGCGAAAATCTGCATTTATACCATCACGGACGTTAGTTCAATAGCGTTTAACGATCGATCCACGGTACAGAATGCAAAAATATGATTGTTAAAATTTTCGACTAATCGGTTCTAAGAGGCGAAGCAATACGCCGCTGGGACTTTGAAATATTTCGGAGCGCACCTAAAGTTCGTTATTTTGGCTAAACGGAGCGAAAATCTGCATTTATACCATCACGGACGTTAGTTCAATAGCGTTTAACGATCGATCCACGGTACAGAATGCAAAAATATGATTGTTAAAATTTTCGACTAATCGGTTCTAAGAGGCGAAGCAATACGCCGCTGGGACTTTGAAATATTTCGGAGCGCACCTAAAGTTCGTTATTTTGGATAAACGGAGCGAAAATCTGCATTTATACCATCACGGACGTTAGTTCAATAGCGTTTAACGATCGATCCACGGTACAGAATGCAAAAATATGATTGTTAAAATTTTCGACTAATCGGTTCTAAGAGGCGAAGCAATACGCCGCTGGGACTTTGAAATATTTCGGAGCGCACCTAAAGTTCGTTATTTTGGCTAAACGGAGCGAAAATCTGCATTTATACCATCACGGACGTTAGTTTAATAGCGTTTAACGATGGATCCACGGTACAGAATGCAAAAATATGATTGTTAAAATTTTCGACTAATCGGTTCTAAGAGGCGAAGCAATACGCCGCTGGGACTTTGAAATATTTCGGAGCGCACCTAAAGTTCGTTATTTTGGCTAAACGGAGCGAAAATCTGCATTTATACCATCACGGACGTTAGTTCAATAGCGTTTAACGATCGATCCACGGTACAGAATGCAAAAATATGATTGTTAAAATTTTCGACTAATCGGTTCTAAGAGGCGAAGCAATACGCCGCTGGGACTTTGAAATATTTCGGAGCGCACCTAAAGTTCGTTATTTTGGCTAAACGGAGCGAAAATCTGCATTTATACCATCACGGACGTTAGTTCAATAGCGTTTAACGATCGATCCACGGTACAGAATGCAAAAATATGATTGTTAAAATTTTCGACTAATCGGTTCTAAGAGGCGAAGCAATACGCCGCTGGGACTTTGAAATATTTCGGAGCGCACCTAAAGTTCGTTATTTTGGCTAAACGGAGCGAAAATCTGCATTTATACCATCACGGACGTTAGTTCAATAGCGTTTAACGATCGATCCACGGTACAGAATGCAAAAATATGATTGTTAAAATTTTCGACTAATCGGTTCTAAGAGGCGAAGCAATACGCCGCTGGGACTTTGAAATATTTCGGAGCGCACCTAAAGTTCGTTATTTTGGCTAAACGGAGCGAAAATCTGCATTTATACCATCACGGACGTTAGTTCAATAGCGTTTAACGATCGATCCACGGTACAGAATGCAAAAATATGATTGTTAAAATTTTCGACTAATCGGTTCTAAGAGGCGAAGCAATACGCCGCTGGGACTTTGAAATATTTCGGAGCGCACCTAAAGTTCGTTATTTTGGCTAAACGGAGCGAAAATCTGCATTTATACCTTCACGGACGTTAGTTTAATAGCGTTTAACGATCGATCCACGGTACAGAATGCAAAAATATGATTGTTAAAATTTTCGACTAATCGGTTCTAAGAGGCGAAGCAATACGCCGCTGGGACTTTGAAATATTTCGGAGCGCACCTAAAGTTCGTTATTTTGGCTAAACGGAGCGAAAATCTGCATTTATACCATCACGGACGTTAGTTTAATAGCGTTTAACGATCGATCCACGGTACAGAATGCAAAAATATGATTGTTAAAATTTTCGACTAATCGGTTCTAAGAGGCGAAGCAATACGCCGCTGGGACTTTGAAATATTTCGGAGCGCACCTAAAGTTCGTTATTTTGGCTAAACGGAGCGAAAATCTGCATTTATACCATCACGGACGTTAGTTCAATAGCGTTTAACGATCGATCCACGGTACAGAATGCAAAAATATGATTGTTAAAATTTTCGACTAATCGGTTCTAAGAGGCGAAGCAATACGCCGCTGGGACTTTGAAATATTTCGGAGCGCACCTAAAGTTCGTTATTTTGGCTAAACGGAGCGAAAATCTGCATTTATACCATCACGGACGTTAGTTTAATAGCGTTTAACGATGGATCCACGGTACAGAATGCAAAATATGATTGTTAAAATTTTCGACTAATCGGTTCTAAGAGGCGAAGCAATACGCCGCTGGGACTTTGAAATATTTCGGAGCGCACCTAAAGTTCGTTATTTTGGCTAAACGGAGCGAAAATCTGCATTTATACCATCACGGACGTTAGTTCAATAGCGTTTAACGATCGATCCACGGTACAGAATGCAAAAATATGATTGTTAAAATTTTCGACTAATCGGTTCTAAGAGGCGAAGCAATACGCCGCTGGGACTTTGAAATATTTCGGAGCGCACCTAAAGTTCGTTATTTTGGCTAAACGGAGCGAAAATCTGCATTTATACCATCACGGACGTTAGTTCAATAGCGTTTAACGATCGATCCACGGTACAGAATGCAAAAATATGATTGTTAAAATTTTCGACTAATCGGTTCTAAGAGGCGAAGCAATACGCCGCTGGGACTTTGAAATATTTCGGAGCGCACCTAAAGTTCGTTATTTTGGCTAAACGGAGCGAAAATCTGCATTTATACCATCACGGACGTTAGTTCAATAGCGTTTAACGATCGATCCACGGTACAGAATGCAAAAATATGATTGTTAAAATTTTCGACTAATCGGTTCTAAGAGGCGAAGCAATACGCCGCTGGGACTTTGAAATATTTCGGAGCGCACCTAAAGTTCGTTATTTTGGCTAAACGGAGCGAAAATCTGCATTTATACCATCACGGACGTTAGTTTAATAGCGTTTAACGATGGATCCACGGTACAGAATGCAAAAATATGATTGTTAAAATTTTCGACTAATCGGTTCTAAGAGGCGAAGCAATACGCCGCTGGGACTTTGAAATATTTCGGAGCGCACCTAAAGTTCGTTATTTTGGCTAAACGGAGCGAAAATCTGCATTTATACCATCACGGACGTTAGTTCAATAGCGTTTAACGATCGATCCACGGTACAGAATGCAAAAATATGATTGTTAAAATTTTCGACTAATCGGTTCTAAGAGGCGAAGCAATACGCCGCTGGGACTTTGAAATATTTCGGAGCGCACCTAAAGTTCGTTATTTTGGCTAAACGGAGCGAAAATCTGCATTTATACCATCACGGACGTTAGTTCAATAGCGTTTAACGATCGATCCACGGTACAGAATGCAAAAATATGATTGTTAAAATTTTCGACTAATCGGTTCTAGAGGCGAAGCAATACGCCGCTGGGACTTTGAAATATTTCGGAGCGCACCTAAAGTTCGTTATTTTGGCTAAACGGAGCGAAAATCTGCATTTATACCATCACGGACGTTAGTTCAATAGCGTTTAACGATCGATCCACGGTACAGAATGCAAAAATATGATTGTTAAAATTTTCGACTAATCGGTTCTAAGAGGCGAAGCAATACGCCGCTGGGACTTTGAAATATTTCGGAGCGCACCTAAAGTTCGTTATTTTGGCTAAACGGAGCGAAAATCTGCATTTATACCATCACGGACGTTAGTTTAATAGCGTTTAACGATGGATCCACGGTACAGAATGCAAAAATATGATTGTTAAAATTTTCGACTAATCGGTTCTAAGAGGCGAAGCAATACGCCGCTGGGACTTTGAAATATTTCGGAGCGCACCTAAAGTTCGTTATTTTGGCTAAACGGAGCGAAAATCTGCATTTATACCATCACGGACGTTAGTTCAATAGCGTTTAACGATCGATCCACGGTACAGAATGCAAAAATATGATTGTTAAAATTTTCGACTAATCGGTTCTAAGAGGCGAAGCAATACGCCGCTGGGACTTTGAAATATTTCGGAGCGCACCTAAAGTTCGTTATTTTGGCTAAACGGAGCGAAAATCTGCATTTATACCATCACGGACGTTAGTTCAATAGCGTTTAACGATCGATCCACGGTACAGAATGCAAAAATATGATTGTTAAAATTTTCGACTAATCGGTTCTAAGAGGCGAAGCAATACGCCGCTGGGACTTTGAAATATTTCGGAGCGCACCTAAAGTTCGTTATTTTGGCTAAACGGAGCGAAAATCTGCATTTATACCATCACGGACGTTAGTTTAATAGCGTTTAACGATGGATCCACGGTACAGAATGCAAAAATATGATTGTTAAAATTTTCGACTAATCGGTTCTAAGAGGCGAAGCAATACGCCGCTGGGACTTTGAAATATTTCGGAGCGCACCTAAAGTTCGTTATTTTGGCTAAACGGAGCGAAAATCTGCATTTATACCATCACGGACGTTAGTTTAATAGCGTTTAACGATGGATCCACGGTACAGAATGCAAAAATATGATTGTTAAAATTTTCGACTAATCGGTTCTAAGAGGCGAAGCAATACGCCGCTGGGACTTTGAAATATTTCGGAGCGCACCTAAAGTTCGTTATTTTGGCTAAACGGAGCGAAAATCTGCATTTATACCATCACGGACGTTAGTTCAATAGCGTTTAACGATCGATCCACGGTACAGAATGCAAAAATATGATTGTTAAAATTTTCGACTAATCGGTTCTAAGAGGCGAAGCAACACGCCGCTGGGACTTTGAAATATTTCGGAGCGCACCTAAAGTTCGTTATTTTGGCTAAACGGAGCGAAAATCTGCATTTATACCATCACGGACGTCAGTTCAATAGCGTTTAACGATCGATCCACGGTACAGAATGCAAAAATATGATTGTTAAAATTTTCGACTAATCGGTTCTAAGAGGCGAAGCAATACGCCGCTGGGACTTTGAAATATTTCGGAGCGCACCTAAAGTTCGTTATTTTGGCTAAACGGAGCGAAAATCTGCATTTATACCATCACGGACGTTAGTTCAATAGCGTTTAACGATCGATCCACGGTACAGAATGCAAAAATATGATTGTTAAAATTTTCGACTTATCGGTTCTGGATCACTGAAAAATCAAAAAAAATTATTAATTTTGATTAATTAAATTACATATGTAGTTTTATATTGTTATAGTCTCGTATTTGTTAATGTTTTGTCGTAAGAAAATGCAAAAATATCGTTTTAATGTTTTCGTCTCATCGGTTCTGGATCGCTGAAAAATCAAAGAAAAATATTAATTTTGATTAATTAAATTACAAATGGAGTTTTATATTGCTATAGTCGCTTATTTGTTAATGTTTTACCGTAAGAAAATGCAAAAATATCGTTTTAATATTTTCATCTCATCGGTTCTGGGCGGTTTTAAAATTTTTTAAAATATTAATTAAACCCATGATTTACATGAGAATGTGAATTTATTATGTCCTGCATGTTAATTTATTAATTTTCATGTATAGAACGTTATAAAATGAAAGGATATGTTCGACGATATTTTCAGTCTAAGTTTTACCGTGCCGGCGGGATGGTACGCTCTCACGGCGGTTTGCACAGGCATACGCCTGGGCGTAAGCCCATGCGTCGCCGACCTAGCGGCCGGCCGTTCGGTATTTATAGGAAGGCACTTTCGGTTCGCTCGGACCGGTCGGGAGTAGCGTCGAGCGTGTGGCTCTTTTATGACTTCGGTTGAAAAGCAGTCTACCGCTCCTCGAGAATATACTTTCTCGACTATTCTCGTTCCGGTTTTCCGTTGCGGATTATTATTAATCTCCACACAGCATTACCACGGGTCGGTGTCTAAGACCGAATGGCCCATATGTGGTGAGCCTTGTAATATAAGGCTGGTGACCTGTATGCACTTATAAATGTTGCATACTTGTACAAACTGAGCATCAACTGTCTGTAACCAAAATTTGTTAAAACTGAAAAAGTTATAAGATTGTATAAAATTTTTGAACCAAGAAAGTAGTGTTAGACGAAAATTCGTTCTATCACTTTTAGAAGGGAGACTGTTTGGAAATATTTAAAGTATAAAATACACAAAAGTCCACTGAATTATGAACAAAATTACGTCCCTGAATTTAAGAAAAGTCAAGAGGTGTCAGAAATAAAATCCTCTCTGATACGTTCAGAGAGGAAAATAAGTATGGAGAGAGGAGTAAAAATGAAAGAAGTTTTAAGGCTGGGGAAACTTCTAAAGGAGAGAGATTCCAACATATCTAATATGTACATTTAAAGCAAGTCCAAGGAACTCTCTCCGTTAATGTTTGAAAAGGTGTGTGCAGATGGAGGAGAAATGTATAAAGTACAGAGACGAGGTTGGTGGGCCCGCTCTAATGATAAAGATTATAAAATTTGGTGGCAAAATGACCAGCATGATCACTGTACGCGCTTTCTCGATTTGTATAGCATGCCACTGTCCGCGCTATCTTTTATTATATTGTCCAGCGTGTGTGGTCTACGTGCTTGCACGATGGATGCACGGCGTGAAAGTGATTTTCGTGCTTTATGAGAGGAGGAGGAG
>NW_027478177.1:25000-27500 GCF_051020975.1 Osmia lignaria lignaria | reverse complement strand
AAACAAACAAACCACAAAAATACAAGTCGTAAAAAAACAAACTTCTGTTGGTTAACCTACAATATGAAGGATCGAAATGAAAGAAGGATCATATTATTACAAACCGAAAGTGAAGGATCATTAAAATTGAAATACAATATATATAAATATATAAATGTACCCGTCGTTGCGACACCCTAGTTAAATGGAAAGATATAAAAAAGAGAGAAAAGGAATACAGATGACCCGCCGTCTGATCTTTGCTAAATGATCTGGCATCACCGGAGTTTTTTTGGTCCGTGTTGCGTTCGCTCTATTCGAAATGAAACTCGCGGAGGCGAAGAATTGTTAAAAGTTTACGAAGCGTCTAGGAGTGGTTAAAACTGAGAGAGTTGAAACTACGATGTATTAGAACGAGCAACCGTCGAAACTTTGTTTTCGCGACGTTCTTTTCGTCGCTCTCGTCCCCACGCTCCTACGCTTTGGTTGTTTCTTTGCCATCCGTGTTGCGATAAAAAGATTTCTCCATTGTCCAAAAAGGACGGATCGAGATTCCTCTTTCGAGAGGGAGAGAGAGGTACTTGCGGGTAACCTGGAATCTACGAAACACGCACCGTGGTAAGATTCGTGCGTCCGCCTGATCGATGTGTGTTGTTTACGGACCGGCTGAGAAGCGACGATAGCGAGTCTTTGAAAAACTATGTGTCCATTAGTTAGACCGATCGTCGCCGGCCGTGTGTCTGTTCGAATCTCGCAACCCACGATTCAGCGACAGGACGCGCGCTCGCATTCCTTGTGTGCGTTCGTACTTTTCAAGGTTTTTAAATGTACTTTACGCCCGACCGTCGAGAGGAGCGTGCCACTGGGCGTTTCTCCGACGGTTTCCGTCCTTGGACGCGATCGTGTCGTCAACGATCGAACAAACAAACAAATACGTTGGCGACGCCCGAATTCGCTCTCCCGCACGCGCCGGGTGGGAGAGTGATGTGGGTATCGAATGTGATGCGTGTTAATAATGAAAATAACACTCTAAAGATCTAAAGAGTTTGAAATACAAAATTTTACGATTACCCTGAACGGTGGATCACTTGGCTCGTGGGTCGATGAAGAACGCAGCTAATTGCGCGTCAACGTGTGAACTGCAGGACACATGAACATCGACATTTCGAACGCACATTGCGGTCCACGGATACAATTCCTGGACCACGCCTGGCTGAGGGTCGTTTTCTTAACAAAAGACTGCTTGCGTTTGCTTCTCGAAAAAAGAGTAATTCATTTCTTTCTAAACATCTCGCCGTCGTTCAACGAAAGTAGAACGTTTCGGAGCGGGATTATCGAACGAAATTGAAAGAATGAATGAACGATAAACAAAGAAAGAGTCGCAACGTACGAGCGATAGTTGGGCAGTTCGTCGGCGTTTGTCGTGGAAACGATGTGACGAAAATCGCAACCGATACACTAAATGCAGGCCGTTAAAGGAGAGAAACAAATTTCGAAATATCTCTTCGAACTAGCGCAAGTGCGTCACGGCGCGCGAGTCGTTCGTTAAAATTTATAAACGACCGCCCGTGAAAGCACCGAGTTCTCGGAAGATAATCTATAAAGATTCTCCATCCTGCTGGAAGTTATCGGATCGGCGCGATTGTTCACTTGTAGAAATCCACGCTCCCGACGTTGCCAGAAACGATATTTACGAAAGGTGTGTCAAAAATAAACGAAAGAAGCTCTCCTATAAATTTAGAAAAAGCAAACGAGTGAAATGTTTGAGATGATAATTTGCTGAAATGCAAGCTCGAATAGCCCCAGGGTTTCGAATGATTCCCCGCGCTTTATACATCTCTCTGTTTACAAACGGTGTATAAATGAAAGATCGCTTCAGATGGGTCGTCGCTGTTTGACGCGCGATGCTGTTCCTTTTTTTTTGTCTGTCTGTGCGTTTAGCTTCGCTAAACAAGTTAAATGGTTAAAAAGCGTCGAAAAAGCGAATACACACGCGACAAGACAAATCTAACGAGTAAAGGAACGCTCCGCTCCAAGATAAAAATGGTTGTTTACAATCAATACAGCGTTTCGGTACCCCTGATCGTAGTCTGAAACTGTGTAACAAAAGAGAGGAAAGCGAATGGTGAAGGAACTTCGAAGCCTCCGTGGCGTGGCTAGAACTTGTGATAAAAGTATGTTTGCAGCAATTATGCATGCTCCCGTTAAAACAGCATTTCAATGTCTCGCATGGCTTAAAGCTCTAGGAGGCTTCAACATTTAGAATACATACGGACTACTTCGTTTGTTAAAGATAAGCGAAGACCGCGCGACCATCGCTCGGTCGTCCAGTCCTCGAAAGTTTTGTTGCGTTCCAAAGAAGAGACAAATGGGGTTTACCCTTGCGCTAAGGGGAGAAGAAGAGAAAAGCAGTTGTTAAATCTAAGAGGTGTGTGGAGTACATCGCGTGTTGGTTAAAATTGTTAAATGAAGTATACGCGAAATGTTCTCTCGCTCTTGCTTTTCCTCTTGCTTCCGTGGC
>NW_027478177.1:12500-17500 GCF_051020975.1 Osmia lignaria lignaria | reverse complement strand
ATATGATTGTTAAAATTTTCGACTAATCGGTTCTAAGAGGCGAAGCAATACGCCGCTGGGACTTTGAAATATTTCGGAGCGCACCTAAAGTTCGTTATTTTGGCTAAACGGAGCGAAAATCTGCATTTATACCATCACGGACGTTAGTTCAATAGCGTTTAACGATCGATCCACGGTACAGAATGCAAAAATATGATTGTTAAAATTTTCGACTAATCGGTTCTAAGAGGCGAAGCAATACGCCGCTGGGACTTTGAAATATTTCGGAGCGCACCTAAAGTTCGTTATTTTGGCTAAACGGAGCGAAAATCTGCATTTATACCATCACGGACGTTAGTTTAATAGCGTTTAACGATGGATCCACGGTACAGAATGCAAAAATATGATTGTTAAAATTTTCGACTAATCGGTTCTAAGAGGCGAAGCAATACGCCGCTGGGACTTTGAAATATTTCGGAGCGCACCTAAAGTTCGTTATTTTGGCTAAACGGAGCGAAAATCTGCATTTATACCATCACGGACGTTAGTTTAATAGCGTTTAACGATGGATCCACGGTACAGAATGCAAAAATATGATTGTTAAAATTTTCGACTAATCGGTTCTAAGAGGCGAAGCAATACGCCGCTGGGACTTTGAAATATTTCGGAGCGCACCTAAAGTTCGTTATTTTGGCTAAACGGAGCGAAAATCTGCATTTATACCATCACGGACGTTAGTTCAATAGCGTTTAACGATCGATCCACGGTACAGAATGCAAAAATATGATTGTTAAAATTTTCGACTAATCGGTTCTAAGAGGCGAAGCAATACGCCGCTGGGACTTTGAAATATTTCGGAGCGCACCTAAAGTTCGTTATTTTGGCTAAACGGAGCGAAAATCTGCATTTATACCATCACGGACGTTAGTTCAATAGCGTTTAACGATCGATCCACGGTACAGAATGCAAAAATATGATTGTTAAAATTTTCGACTAATCGGTTCTAAGAGGCGAAGCAATACGCCGCTGGGACTTTGAAATATTTCGGAGCGCACCTAAAGTTCGTTATTTTGGCTAAACGGAGCGAAAATCTGCATTTATACCATCACGGACGTTAGTTCAATAGCGTTTAACGATCGATCCACGGTACAGAATGCAAAAATATGATTGTTAAAATTTTCGACTAATCGGTTCTAAGAGGCGAAGCAATACGCCGCTGGGACTTTGAAATATTTCGGAGCGCACCTAAAGTTCGTTATTTTGGCTAAACGGAGCGAAAATCTGCATTTATACCATCACGGACGTTAGTTTAATAGCGTTTAACGATGGATCCACGGTACAGAATGCAAAAATATGATTGTTAAAATTTTCGACTAATCGGTTCTAAGAGGCGAAGCAATACGCCGCTGGGACTTTGAAATATTTCGGAGCGCACCTAAAGTTCGTTATTTTGGCTAAACGGAGCGAAAATCTGCATTTATACCATCACGGACGTTAGTTTAATAGCGTTTAACGATCGATCCACGGTACAGAATGCAAAAATATGATTGTTAAAATTTTCGACTAATCGGTTCTAAGAGGCGAAGCAATACGCCGCTGGGACTTTGAAATATTTCGGAGCGCACCTAAAGTTCGTTATTTTGGCTAAACGGAGCGAAAATCTGCATTTATACCATCACGGACGTTAGTTCAATAGCGTTTAACGATCGATCCACGGTACAGAATGCAAAAATATGATTGTTAAAATTTTCGACTAATCGGTTCTAAGAGGCGAAGCAATACGCCGCTGGGACTTTGAAATATTTCGGAGCGCACCTAAAGTTCGTTATTTTGGCTAAACGGAGCGAAAATCTGCATTTATACCATCACGGACGTTAGTTCAATAGCGTTTAACGATCGATCCACGGTACAGAATGCAAAAATATGATTGTTAAAATTTTCGACTAATCGGTTCTAAGAGGCGAAGCAATACGCCGCTGGGACTTTGAAATATTTCGGAGCGCACCTAAAGTTCGTTATTTTGGCTAAACGGAGCGAAAATCTGCATTTATACCATCACGGACGTTAGTTCAATAGCGTTTAACGATCGATCCACGGTACAGAATGCAAAAATATGATTGTTAAAATTTTCGACTAATCGGTTCTAAGAGGCGAAGCAATACGCCGCTGGGACTTTGAAATATTTCGGAGCGCACCTAAAGTTCGTTATTTTGGCTAAACGGAGCGAAAATCTGCATTTATACCATCACGGACGTTAGTTTAATAGCGTTTAACGATGGATCCACGGTACAGAATGCAAAAATATGATTGTTAAAATTTTCGACTAATCGGTTCTAAGAGGCGAAGCAATACGCCGCTGGGACTTTGAAATATTTCGGAGCGCACCTAAAGTTCGTTATTTTGGCTAAACGGAGCGAAAATCTGCATTTATACCATCACGGACGTTAGTTTAATAGCGTTTAACGATCGATCCACGGTACAGAATGCAAAAATATGATTGTTAAAATTTTCGACTAATCGGTTCTAAGAGGCGAAGCAATACGCCGCTGGGA
This sequence comes from Osmia lignaria lignaria, assembly GCF_051020975.1. Taxonomy (NCBI): domain Eukaryota; kingdom Metazoa; phylum Arthropoda; class Insecta; order Hymenoptera; family Megachilidae; genus Osmia; species Osmia lignaria. The sequence goes on along the minus strand of NW_027478177.1, from coordinate 14,969 downwards.
CTTTGAAATATTTCGGAGCGCACCTAAAGTTCGTTATTTTGGCTAAACGGAGCGAAAATCTGCATTTATACCATCACGGACGTTAGTTCAATAGCGTTTAACGATCGATCCACGGTACAGAATGCAAAAATATGATTGTTAAAATTTTCGACTAATCGGTTCTAAGAGGCGAAGCAATACGCCGCTGGGACTTTGAAATATTTCGGAGCGCACCTAAAGTTCGTTATTTTGGCTAAACGGAGCGAAAATCTGCATTTATACCATCACGGACGTTAGTTTAATAGCGTTTAACGATGGATCCACGGTACAGAATGCAAAAATATGATTGTTAAAATTTTCGACTAATCGGTTCTAAGAGGCGAAGCAATACGCCGCTGGGACTTTGAAATATTTCGGAGCGCACCTAAAGTTCGTTATTTTGGCTAAACGGAGCGAAAATCTGCATTTATACCATCACGGACGTTAGTTTAATAGCGTTTAACGATGGATCCACGGTACAGAATGCAAAAATATGATTGTTAAAATTTTCGACTAATCGGTTCTAAGAGGCGAAGCAATACGCCGCTGGGACTTTGAAATATTTCGGAGCGCACCTAAAGTTCGTTATTTTGGCTAAACGGAGCGAAAATCTGCATTTATACCATCACGGACGTTAGTTCAATAGCGTTTAACGATCGATCCACGGTACAGAATGCAAAAATATGATTGTTAAAATTTTCGACTAATCGGTTCTAAGAGGCGAAGCAATACGCCGCTGGGACTTTGAAATATTTCGGAGCGCACCTAAAGTTCGTTATTTTGGCTAAACGGAGCGAAAATCTGCATTTATACCATCACGGACGTTAGTTCAATAGCGTTTAACGATCGATCCACGGTACAGAATGCAAAAATATGATTGTTAAAATTTTCGACTAATCGGTTCTAAGAGGCGAAGCAATACGCCGCTGGGACTTTGAAATATTTCGGAGCGCACCTAAAGTTCGTTATTTTGGCTAAACGGAGCGAAAATCTGCATTTATACCATCACGGACGTTAGTTCAATAGCGTTTAACGATCGATCCACGGTACAGAATGCAAAAATATGATTGTTAAAATTTTCGACTAATCGGTTCTAAGAGGCGAAGCAATACGCCGCTGGGACTTTGAAATATTTCGGAGCGCACCTAAAGTTCGTTATTTTGGCTAAACGGAGCGAAAATCTGCATTTATACCATCACGGACGTTAGTTTAATAGCGTTTAACGATGGATCCACGGTACAGAATGCAAAAATATGATTGTTAAAATTTTCGACTAATCGGTTCTAAGAGGCGAAGCAATACGCCGCTGGGACTTTGAAATATTTCGGAGCGCACCTAAAGTTCGTTATTTTGGCTAAACGGAGCGAAAATCTGCATTTATACCATCACGGACGTTAGTTCAATAGCGTTTAACGATCGATCCACGGTACAGAATGCAAAAATATGATTGTTAAAATTTTCGACTAATCGGTTCTAAGAGGCGAAGCAATACGCCGCTGGGACTTTGAAATATTTCGGAGCGCACCTAAAGTTCGTTATTTTGGCTAAACGGAGCGAAAATCTGCATTTATACCATCACGGACGTTAGTTCAATAGCGTTTAACGATCGATCCACGGTACAGAATGCAAAAATATGATTGTTAAAATTTTCGACTAATCGGTTCTAAGAGGCGAAGCAATACGCCGCTGGGACTTTGAAATATTTCGGAGCGCACCTAAAGTTCGTTATTTTGGCTAAACGGAGCGAAAATCTGCATTTATACCATCACGGACGTTAGTTCAATAGCGTTTAACGATCGATCCACGGTACAGAATGCAAAAATATGATTGTTAAAATTTTCGACTTATCGGTTCTGGATCACTGAAAAATCAAAAAAAATTATTAATTTTGATTAATTAAATTACATATGTAGTTTTATATTGTTATAGTCTCGTATTTGTTAATGTTTTGTCGTAAGAAAATGCAAAAATATCGTTTTAATGTTTTCGTCTCATCGGTTCTGGATCGCTGAAAAATCAAAGAAAAATATTAATTTTGATTAATTAAATTACAAATGGAGTTTTATATTGCTATAGTCGCTTATTTGTTAATGTTTTACCGTAAGAAAATGCAAAAATATCGTTTTAATATTTTCATCTCATCGGTTCTGGGCGGTTTTAAAATTTTTTAAAATATTAATTAAACCCATGATTTACATGAGAATGTGAATTTATTATGTCCTGCATGTTAATTTATTAATTTTCATGTATAGAACGTTATAAAATGAAAGGATATGTTCGACGATATTTTCAGTCTAAGTTTTACCGTGCCGGCGGGATGGTACGCTCTCACGGCGGTTTGCACAGGCATACGCCTGGGCGTAAGCCCATGCGTCGCCGACCTAGCGGCCGGCCGTTCGGTATTTATAGGAAGGCACTTTCGGTTCGCTCGGACCGGTCGGGAGTAGCGTC
>NW_027478176.1:1260000-1264465 GCF_051020975.1 Osmia lignaria lignaria | reverse complement strand
GATCAACCAGGGAGCTTAGTTATTATTGTAAATTTAAATTTTCGTCGTCGGCCCTCCCTGTAAGACCGATCGACGTTAAGCCATTTCTCTTTTGTATGTAACACACATTCATAAATTTTGTACCTCTTATAGAGGCCAAATATTCTCCTCCTCCTCTCATAAAGCACGAAAATCACTTTCACGCCGTGCATCCATCGTGCAAGCACGTAGACCACACACGCTGGACAATATAATAAAAGATAGCGCGGACAGTGGCATGCTATACAAATCGAGAAAGCGCGTACAGTGATCATGCTGGTCATTTTGCCACCAAATTTTATAATCTTTATCATTAGAGCGGGCCCACCAACCTCGTCTCTGTACTTTATACATTTCTCCTCCATCTGCACACACCTTTTCAAACATTAACGGAGAGAGTTCCTTGGACTTGCTTTAAATGTACATATTAGATATGTTGGAATCTCTCTCCTTTAGAAGTTTCCCCAGCCTTAAAACTTCTTTCATTTTTACTCCTCTCTCCATACTTATTTTCCTCTCTGAACGTATCAGAGAGGATTTTATTTCTGACACCTCTTGACTTTTCTTAAATTCAGGGACGTAATTTTGTTCATAATTCAGTGGACTTTTGTGTATTTTATACTTTAAATATTTCCAAACAGTCTCCCTTCTAAAAGTGATAGAACGAATTTTCCGTCTAACACTACTTTCTTGGTTCAAAAATTTTATACAATCTTATAACTTTTTCAGTTTTAACAAATTTTGGTTACAGACAGTTGATGCTCAGTTTGTACAAGTATGCAACATTTATAAGTGCATACAGGTCACCAGCCTTATATTACAAGGCTCACCACATATGGGCCATTCGGTCTTAGACACCGACCCGTGGTAATGCTGTGTGGAGATTAATAATAATCCGCAACGGAAAACCGGAACGAGAATAGTCGAGAAAGTATATTCTCGAGGAGCGGTAGACTGCTTTTCAACCGAAGTCATAAAAGAGCCACACGCTCGACGCTACTCCCGACCGTCCGAGCGAACCGAAAGTGCCTTCCTATAAATACCGAACGGCCGGCCGCTAGGTCGGCGACGCATGGGCTTACGCCCAGGCGTATGCCTGTGCAAACCGCCGTGAGAGCGTACCATCCCGCCGGCACGGTAAAACTTAGACTGAAAATATCGTCGAACATATCCTTTCATTTTATAACGTTCTATACATGAAAATTAATAAATTAACATGCAGGACATAATAAATTCACATTCTCATGTAAATCATGGGTTTAATTAATATTTTAAAAAATTTTTAAAACCGCCCAGAACCGATGAGATGAAAATATTAAAAACGATATTTTTTGCATTTTCTTACGGTAAAACATTAACAAATAAGCGACTATAGCAATATAAAACTCCATTTGTAATTTAATTAATGAAAATTAATATTTTTTTTTGATTTTTCAGCGATCCAGAACCGATGAGACGAAAACAATTAAAACGATATTTTTGCATTTTCTTACGACAAAACATTAACAAATACGAGACTATAACAATATAAAACTACATATGTAATTTAATTAATCAAAATTAATAATTTTTTTTGATTTTTCAGTGATCCAGAACCGATAAGTCGAAAATTTTAACAATCATATTTTTGCATTCTGTACCGTGGATCCATCGTTAAACGCTATTAAACTAACGTCCGTGATGGTATAAATGCAGATTTTCGCTCCGTTTAGCCAAAATAACGAACTTTAGGTGCGCTCCGAAATATTTCAAAGTCCCAGCGGCGTATTGCTTCGCCTCTTAGAACCGATTAGTCGAAAATTTTAACAATCATATTTTTGCATTCTGTACCGTGGATCGATCGTTTAAACGCTATTGAACTAACGTCCGTGATGGTAATAAATGCAGATTTTCGCTCCGTTTAGCCAAAATAACGAACTTTAGGTGCGCTCCGAAATATTTCAAAGTCCCAGCGGCGTATTGCTTCGCCTCTTAGAACCGATTAGTCGAAAATTTTAACAATCATATTTTTGCATTCTGTACCGTGGATCGATCGTTAAACGCTATTGAACTAACGTCCGTGATGGTATAAATGCAGATTTTCGCTCCGTTTAGCCAAAATAACGAACTTTAGGTGCGCTCCGAAAATATTTCAAAGTCCCAGCGGCGTATTGCTTCGCCTCTTAGAACCGATTAGTCGAAAATTTTAACAATCATATTTTTGCATTCTGTACCGTGGATCGATCGTTAAACGCTATTGAACTAACGTCCGTGATGGTATAAATGCAGATTTTCGCTCCGTTTAGCCAAAATAACGAACTTTAGGTGCGCTCCGAAATATTTCAAAGTCCCAGCGGCGTATTGCTTCGCCTCTTAGAACCGATTAGTCGAAAATTTTAACAATCATATTTTTGCATTCTGTACCGTGGATCCATCGTTAAAACGCTATTAAACTAACGTCCGTGATGGTATAAATGCAGATTTTCGCTCCGTTTAGCCAAAATAACGAACTTTAGGTGCGCTCCGAAATATTTCAAAGTCCCAGCGGCGTATTGCTTCGCCTCTTAGAACCGATTAGTCGAAAATTTTAACAATCATATTTTTGCATTCTGTACCGTGGATCGATCGTTAAACGCTATTAAACTAACGTCCGTGATGGTATAAATGCAGATTTTCGCTCCGTTTAGCCAAAATAACGAACTTTAGGTGCGCTCCGAAATATTTCAAAGTCCCAGCGGCGTATTGCTTCGCCTCTTAGAACCGATTAGTCGAAAATTTTAACAATCATATTTTTGCATTCTGTACCGTGGATCCATCGTTAAACGCTATTAAACTAACGTCCGTGATGGTATAAATGCAGATTTTCGCTCCGTTAGCCAAAATAACGAACTTTAGGTGCGCTCCGAAATATTTCAAAGTCCCAGCGGCGTATTGCTTCGCCTCTTAGAACCGATTAGTCGAAAATTTTAACAATCATATTTTTGCATTCTGTACCGTGGATCGATCGTTAAACGCTATTAAAACTAACGTCCGTGATGGTATAAATGCCAGATTTTCGCTCCGTTTAGCCAAAATAACGAACTTTAGGTGCGCTCCGAAATATTTCAAGTCCCAGCGGCGTATGGCTTCGCCTCTTAGAACCGATTAGTCGAAAATTTTAACAATCATATTTTTGCATTCTGTACCGTGGATCCATCGTTAAACGCTATTAAACTAACGTCCGTGATGGTATAAATGCAGATTTTCGCTCCGTTTAGCCAAAATAACGAACTTTAGGTGCGCTCCGAAATATTTCAAAGTCCCAGCGGCGTATTGCTTCGCCTCTTAGAACCGATTAGTCGAAAATTTTAAACAATCATATTTTTGCATTCTGTACCGTGGATCGATCGTTAAACGCTATTAAACTAACGTCCGTGATGGTATAAATGCAGATTTTCGCTCCGTTTAGCCAAAATAACGAACTTTAGGTGCGCTCCGAAATATTTCAAAGTCCCAGCGGCGTATTGCTTCGCCTCTTAGAACCGATTAGTCGAAAATTTTAACAATCATATTTTTGCATTCTGTACCGTGGATCCATCGTTAAACGCTATTAAACTAACGTCCGTGATGGTATAAATGCAGATTTTCGCTCCGTTTAGCCAAAATAACGAACTTTAGGTGCGCTCCGAAATATTTCAAAGTCCCAGCGGCGTATTGCTTCGCCTCTTAGAACCGATTAGTCGAAAATTTAACAATCATATTTTTGCATTCTGTACCGTGGATCGATCGTTAAACGCTATTAAACTAACGTCCGTGATGGTATAAATGCAGATTTTCGCTCCGTTTAGCCAAAATAACGAACTTTAGGTGCGCTCCGAAATATTTCAAAGTCCCAGCGGCGTATTGCTTCGCCTCTTAGAACCGATTAGTCGAAAATTTTAACAATCATATTTTTGCATTCTGTACCGTGGATCCATCGTTAAACGCTATTAAACTAACGTCCGTGATGGTATAAATGCAGATTTTCGCTCCGTTTAGCCAAAATAACGAACTTTAGGTGCGCTCCGAAATATTTCAAAGTCCCAGCGGCGTATTGCTTCGCCTCTTAGAACCGATTAGTCGAAAATTTTAACAATCATATTTTTGCATTCTGTACCGTGGATCGATCGTTAAACGCTATTAAACTAACGTCCGTGATGGTATAAATGCAGATTTTCGCTCCGTTTAGCCAAAATAACGAACTTTAGGTGCGCTCCGAAATATTTCAAAAGTCCCAGCGGCGTATTGCTTCGCCTCTTAGAACCGATTAGTCGAAAATTTTAACAATCATATTTTTGCATTCTGTACCGTGGATCCATCGTTAAACGCTATTAAACTAACGTCCGTGATGGTATAAATGCAGATTTTCGCTCCGTTTAGCCAAAATAACGAACTTTAGGTGCGCTCCGAAATATTTCAAAGTCCCAGCGGCGTATTGCTTCGCCTCTTA
>NW_027478176.1:1242500-1247500 GCF_051020975.1 Osmia lignaria lignaria | reverse complement strand
AAAATTTTATACAATCTTATAACTTTTTCAGTTTTAACAAATTTTGGTTACAGACAGTTGATGCTCAGTTTGTACAAGTATGCAACATTTATAAGTGCATACAGGTCACCAGCCTTATATTACAAGGCTCACCACATATGGGCCATTCGGTCTTAGACACCGACCCGTGGTAATGCTGTGTGGAGATTAATAATAATCCGCAACGGAAAACCGGAACGAGAATAGTCGAGAAAGTATATTCTCGAGGAGCGGTAGACTGCTTTTCAACCGAAGTCATAAAAGAGCCACACGCTCGACGCTACTCCCGACCGGTCCGAGCGAACCGAAAGTGCCTTCCTATAAATACCGAACGGCCGGCCGCTAGGTCGGCGACGCATGGGCTTACGCCCAGGCGTATGCCTGTGCAAACCGCCGTGAGAGCGTACCATCCCGCCGGCACGGTAAAACTTAGACTGAAAATATCGTCGAACATATCCTTTCATTTTATAACGTTCTATACATGAAAATTAATAAATTAACATGCAGGACATAATAAATTCACATTCTCATGTAAATCATGGGTTTAATTAATATTTTAAAAAATTTTAAAACCGCCCAGAACCGATGAGATGAAAATATTAAAACGATATTTTTGCATTTTCTTACGGTAAAACATTAACAAATAAGCGACTATAGCAATATAAAACTCCATTTGTAATTTAATTAATCAAAATTAATATTTTTTTTTGATTTTTCAGCGATCCAGAACCGATGAGACGAAAACATTAAAACGATATTTTTGCATTTTCTTACGACAAAACATTAACAAATACGAGACTATAACAATATAAAACTACATATGTAATTTAATTAATCAAAATTAATAATTTTTTTTGATTTTTCAGTGATCCAGAACCGATAAGTCGAAAATTTTAACAATCATATTTTTGCATTCTGTACCGTGGATCCATCGTTAAACGCTATTAAACTAACGTCCGTGATGGTATAAATGCAGATTTTCGCTCCGTTTAGCCAAAATAACGAACTATAGGTGCGCTCCGAAATATTTCAAAGTCCCAGCGGCGTATTGCTTCGCCTCTTAGAACCGATTAGTCGAAAATTTTAACAATCATATTTTTGCATTCTGTACCGTGGATCGATCGTTAAACGCTATTAAACTAGCGTCCGTGATGGTATAAATGCAGATTTTCGCTCCGTTTAGCCAAAATAACGAACTTTAGGTGCGCTCCGAAATATTTCAAAGTCCCAGCGGCGTATTGCTTCGCCTCTTAGAACCGATTAGTCGAAAATTTTAACAATCATATTTTTGCATTCTGTACCGTGGATCCATCGTTAAACGCTATTAAACTAACGTCCGTGATGGTATAAATGCAGATTTTCGCTCCGTTTAGCCAAAATAACGAACTTTAGGTGCGCTCCGAAATATTTCAAAGTCCCAGCGGCGTATTGCTTCGCCTCTTAGAACCGATTAGTCGAAAATTTTAACAATCATATTTTTGCATTCTGTACCGTGGATCGATCGTTAAACGCTATTAAACTAACGTCCGTGATGGTATAAATGCAGATTTTCGCTCCGTTTAGCCAAAATAACGAACTTTAGGTGCGCTCCGAAATATTTCAAAGTCCCAGCGGCGTATTGCTTCGCCTCTTAGAACCGATTAGTCGAAAATTTTAACAATCATATTTTTGCATTCTGTACCGTGGATCGATCGTTAAACGCTATTAAACTAACGTCCGTGATGGTATAAATGCAGATTTTCGCTCCGTTTAGCCAAAATAACGAACTTTAGGTGCGCTCCGAAATATTTCAAAGTCCCAGCGGCGTATTGCTTCGCCTCTTAGAACCGATTAGTCGAAAATTTTAACAATCATATTTTTGCATTCTGTACCGTGGATCGATCGTTAAACGCTATTAAACTAACGTCCGTGATGGTATAAATGCAGATTTTCGCTCCGTTTAGCCAAAATAACGAACTATAGGTGCGCTCCGAAATATTTCAAAGTCCCAGCGGCGTATTGCTTCGCCTCTTAGAACCGATTAGTCGAAAATTTTAACAATCATATTTTTGCATTCTGTACCGTGGATCGATCGTTAAACGCTATTAAACTAGCGTCCGTGATGGTATAAATGCAGATTTTCGCTCCGTTTAGCCAAAATAACGAACTTTAGGTGCGCTCCGAAATATTTCAAAGTCCCAGCGGCGTATTGCTTCGCCTCTTAGAACCGATTAGTCGAAAATTTTAACAATCATATTTTTGCATTCTGTACCGTGGATCCATCGTTAAACGCTATTAAACTAACGTCCGTGATGGTATAAATGCAGATTTTCGCTCCGTTTAGCCAAAATAACGAACTTTAGGTGCGCTCCGAAATATTTCAAAGTCCCAGCGGCGTATTGCTTCGCCTCTTAGAACCGATTAGTCGAAAATTTTAACAATCATATTTTTGCATTCTGTACCGTGGATCGATCGTTAAACGCTATTAAACTAACGTCCGTGATGGTATAAATGCAGATTTTCGCTCCGTTTAGCCAAAATAACGAACTTTAGGTGCGCTCCGAAATATTTCAAAGTCCCAGCGGCGTATTGCTTCGCCTCTTAGAACCGATTAGTCGAAAATTTTAACAATCATATTTTTGCATTCTGTACCGTGGATCGATCGTTAAACGCTATTAAACTAACGTCCGTGATGGTATAAATGCAGATTTTCGCTCCGTTTAGCCAAAATAACGAACTTTAGGTGCGCTCCGAAATATTTCAAAGTCCCAGCGGCGTATTGCTTCGCCTCTTAGAACCGATTAGTCGAAAATTTTAACAATCATATTTTTGCATTCTGTACCGTGGATCCATAGTTAAACGCTATTAAACTAACGTCCGTGATGGTATAAATGCAGATTTTCGCTCCGTTTAGCCAAAATAACGAACTTTAGGTGCGCTCCGAAATATTTCAAAGTCCCAGCGGCGTATTGCTTCGCCTCTTAGAACCGATTAGTCGAAAATTTTAACAATCATATTTTTGCATTCTGTACCGTGGATCGATCGTTAAACGCTATTAAACTAACGTCCGTGATGGTATAAATGCAGATTTTCGCTCCGTTTAGCCAAAATAACGAACTATAGGTGCGCTCCGAAATATTTCAAAGTCCCAGCGGCGTATTGCTTCGCCTCTTAGAACCGATTAGTCGAAAATTTTAACAATCATATTTTTGCATTCTGTACCGTGGATCGATCGTTAAACGCTATTAAACTAGCGTCCGTGATGGTATAAATGCAGATTTTCGCTCCGTTTAGCCAAAATAACGAACTTTAGGTGCGCTCCGAAATATTTCAAAGTCCCAGCGGCGTATTGCTTCGCCTCTTAGAACCGATTAGTCGAAAATTTTAACAATCATATTTTTGCATTCTGTACCGTGGATCCATCGTTAAACGCTATTAAACTAACGTCCGTGATGGTATAAATGCAGATTTTCGCTCCGTTTAGCCAAAATAACGAACTTTAGGTGCGCTCCGAAATATTTCAAAGTCCCAGCGGCGTATTGCTTCGCCTCTTAGAACCGATTAGTCGAAAATTTTAACAATCATATTTTTGCATTCTGTACCGTGGATCGATCGTTAAACGCTATTAAACTAACGTCCGTGATGGTATAAATGCAGATTTTCGCTCCGTTTAGCCAAAATAACGAACTTTAGGTGCGCTCCGAAATATTTCAAAGTCCCAGCGGCGTATTGCTTCGCCTCTTAGAACCGATTAGTCGAAAATTTTAACAATCATATTTTTGCATTCTGTACCGTGGATCGATCGTTAAACGCTATTAAACTAGCGTCCGTGATGGTATAAATGCAGATTTTCGCTCCGTTTAGCCAAAATAACGAACTTTAGGTGCGCTCCGAAATATTTCAAAGTCCCAGCGGCGTATTGCTTCGCCTCTTAGAACCGATTAGTCGAAAATTTTAACAATCATATTTTTGCATTCTGTACCGTGGATCCATCGTTAAACGCTATTAAACTAACGTCCGTGATGGTATAAATGCAGATTTTCGCTCCGTTTAGCCAAAATAACGAACTTTAGGTGCGCTCCGAAATATTTCAAAGTCCCAGCGGCGTATTGCTTCGCCTCTTAGAACCGATTAGTCGAAAATTTTAACAATCATATTTTTGCATTCTGTACCGTGGATCGATCGTTAAACGCTATTAAACTAGCGTCCGTGATGGTATAAATGCAGATTTTCGCTCCGTTTAGCCAAAATAACGAACTTTAGGTGCGCTCCGAAATATTTCAAAGTCCCAGCGGCGTATTGCTTCGCCTCTTAGAACCGATTAGTCGAAAATTTTAACAATCATATTTTTGCATTCTGTACCGTGGATCGATCGTTAAACGCTATTAAACTAGCGTCCGTGATGGTATAAATGCAGATTTTCGCTCCGTTTAGCCAAAATAACGAACTTTAGGTGCGCTCCGAAATATTTCAAAGTCCCAGCGGCGTATTGCTTCGCCTCTTAGAACCGATTAGTCGAAAATTTTAACAATCATATTTTTGCATTCTGTACCGTGGATCCATCGTTAAACGCTATTAAACTAACGTCCGTGATGGTATAAATGCAGATTTTCGCTCCGTTTAGCCAAAATAACGAACTTTAGGTGCGCTCCGAAATATTTCAAAGTCCCAGCGGCGTATTGCTTCGCCTCTTAGAACCGATTAGTCGAAAATTTTAACAATCATATTTTTGCATTCTGTACCGTGGATCGATCGTTAAACGCTATTAAACTAACGTCCGTGATGGTATAAATGCAGATTTTCGCTCCGTTTAGCCAAAATAACGAACTTTAGGTGCGCTCCGAAATATTTCAAAGTCCCAGCGGCGTATTGCTTCGCCTCTTAGAACCGATTAGTCGAAAATTTTAACAATCATATTTTTGCATTCTGTACCGTGGATCGATCGTTAAACGCTATTAAACTAACGTCCGTGATGGTATAAATGCAGATTTTCGCTCCGTTTA
>NW_027478176.1:1235000-1237500 GCF_051020975.1 Osmia lignaria lignaria | reverse complement strand
CACCTAGATAGTTAAGAATTTCATCCGGTCTAGTGTCTGGTATTGGTTCCCCATTAACATTTAAACCCGGGTTTTGGATGTACCAGGTTTTATTTTTACTAACAATTTCAAACGCAGAGCACTTGCTTGCAGCAATATTCATACCAAGTCTAATTAAATACTTGCTCAGAACTTGTACTTGTTTTTCTGCTTCCTTTTTATTTTCCGCTAATAGAACCATATCATCTGCAAATGCTAAAATTGATATGTTATTATTTCCTATTTTAATGCCTTTTGTTTGTTGATTTATATGGTTTATTATTGGGTCTATTATTAAGTTAAATATTAATGGCGATAAGGGGTCACCCTGTTTAACTCCCCTGTTAACTGCGATATTTATTTCACTATTTTTTGTTTTTATTTTAGTCTCGCATGCAATGTAAGCTTTCCTTATATATTGAGCCATTCTACGTGGGACACCTTTTAACTTTAGGCAATCCTCAATTGCACTATGAGGCACCGTGTCGAATGCTTTAGCAATATCGACCACCGTAATTATACCACCTTTTTGTTGCTTCATTTGCGCTATAGAAGCCCCGAGTAATGCAACATTTTGTTTGCAACCATCTTCTTTGGTGAAGCCTTTTTGTCGCAATGATTGTTCAATCTTTACTCGAAGTCTATTATCTATCATAGCCGAAAATATTCTGCTAACTATGGAGCCAATCGTAAGTGGCCGCCAGTTTTTAATATCTTTCGGGTCTTTATTCGGTTTTGGTATCAAAACGGTTCTATTTATTCGCCAGCATTTAGGATAGTATTGTTTTAATATTAATAGATTATACAAGTTCGCCAATACTTGCACTGCTCCTTTCCTCCGCAAATGTAATTTCCGAAGACCATCAACACCCGGCGCTGTGTTAGCTTTTATTTTTTTCATTTTCTCAATAATATTTTCATCAGTTATCGGGGGATATATTTCATTTATTGGTATAGTGGGTGCCCTTATTAGATCTTTTAATCTAGGGAGGCCTTCGTCAGAGCCCGTAACTCCCCATAATTCTGAATAACATTTCTCTATCTCTTCCTTGGCAGGTAATTCAGTGCAATTAGTGTTCGTATTTTTTTTATTATTTTCTATACTTATATCTAATACTGCCATATCAACTAATTTTTTAGGACATTTCTTATATAATTCTTGGAATCGTGCGTATCTGTATTTGTTAAATCTATTTCTTTCATTAACTCTGTCTCTATCAATTTTGTTATTATTATTTCCTGGTTTTTTAGGTCTCTCATTGTGTTTATCTCTTTTCCTGTAATTATTCAATCGTTGGTTATTTCTTCTATTGCAGGTATCATCGGTTTCCTCGTCGTTCTTCTGCTCTTCCTCATCCTGCTGACTTTTCAACGTATTTGTAAGTATTTTAATAATTTTCTCTATTTCGTTATTATCATTTTCATTAACCTCTTGATTTTCTATGCATGCAATTTCTTTTATTCTATCATTTATTACTAGCAGTTCCGGGTTATCTGGTGGAGGACTCGATTGTATACTTTCTTTTAGACGTTCCTTCCATGTTTGTTCATTTTCTTCTTCTTCTAGTTGTGCGTTGTCTTCCTCATTCGGTGGATTTTCATCTAACTCAAGAGAATTCTCGGGCCCAGCTTCAATCCGAGTTTCTACTGTCGTAACATCAGGGGTAAGTATTCTTCTCTTATCGCTTATTTGTTTTAAGGTTTTATTTGGCATGTATTTTATGATTTCGGCGTTTATCTGTTTCACATTTTTGAACCTTTCATTCAGTACGCGTAATAGGGCAGTCTCTTCGTCTGTCCATACTGGGCACCTCCTCTTTTTTTTTGTTCCAGGAGCGGTTGCTTTGGCCCGCGCCTCGTTCCTCACACCCGGGTGTCTATGTCTTTCATGCGTAGATAGGCCTCTCTTAGTATCGAAGCTTGCATCACAACTGCCACATTTGTACTCTTTCTGTACTGACTGCACTACGCCTTTGCATTTTGGTATATGACATTTTAGTGCCTGTGGTCTAACATACTCTTTTCTACAATAGTGACAGCACCATTTAATTTTCAGGCGGGAATGCGCTGTTTGTGCATGCTTAAGAAAATCTTTATCATTCAGGAAATGTTTTTGTTGCCCAACATCACCACAAACCGAGCAAATAATAGTATTGCTTAGTGGCAGTATTATGATTTGTTCATTCTCATTATCATTGGACGTGCCTGGTTCATCATCAAAGACCCTCCTGTCCGTAGCGGAATATTCCGCCACAGGGGTTCCAGGGTCAGGAGCCCCTGCGTCCGAGGCTTCGTCGCTTTCGCTCTCCATTTTTTTTTTTTTTAGGTAATTGTGTACCCATAACATAAATAATTCCATTTTACATACCCAATCATATCCTTGTCATTGCCATGTCGTAACCATTAATCCATCCGGACGCCTTTACCCCGTTTGCTGCCTAGTATAAGACTAGGTCCCAGCGGGCACCACGAGGAGGTGGGG